>NW_028318314.1:475000-775000 GCF_062004578.1 Staurois parvus
TTGATTCCTCCTGGATCGAATCGTATCACCCGCGGGTCGGCGGGAGCGCGCGCCCCCTACCCGCGAATGTGTCGGGAGCGTGGAGCACGTTTTAAAACGTGCTTTTGCGCTCCACTGCTGCCCTGCACACGTATATACACAGTGGCAGGGCGGCAAGCGGTTAATAAAGTATATTTACTAAGTATATTAAGAGTTATACGGGTTTACACGATCATCTGTTTCATATATGGTTGGCATCGGTTTGGAGCATGGAGATTGGGGGTTAGAGAGGAGTATAACCATGTGGCATCTCTCTGTTGGAGGCGAGTTTGCTGACCAATCAAGCACAGTAATCCCACGGTCATTGAACCAGGTTTTGGTGCTTTTGGCAGTGTGGGCAGGTGCCAAGTCCTGCTGGAAAATGAAGTCAGCATCCCCATAAAGCTCGTCTGTGGAAGGAAGCATGAAGTGCTCCAAAATCTCCTGGTAGACGGCTGCGTTGACCCTGGACTTAATGAAGCACAGTGGACTAACACCAGCAGATGACATGGCTCCCCAAATCAAGACAGACTGTGGAAACTTCACACTGGACTTCAAGCATCTTGCAGTGTATGCCTCTCCATTCTTCCTCCATACTCTGGGTCCTTGGTTTCCAAATGCGATGCAAAAGTTGCTCTCATCAGAAAAGAGCACTTTGGACCACTGAGCAACAGACTAGGTCTGTTTTTCTTTAGCCCAGGTAAGACGCTTCTGACATTGTTTGTTCAAGAGCGGCTTGACAAGAGGAATATGACATTTGAAGCCCTTGTCCAGGATCCGTCTGTGTGTGGTGGCTCTTGATGCACTGACTTCATCCTCAGTCCACTCCCCAACACTTTTGAATGGCCTTTTCCTGATAATCCTCTCCAGGCTGAGGTCATCCCTGCTGCTTGTGCACCTTTTTCTTCCACACTACTTTCTATTAATGTGCTTTGATACAGCACTTTGGGAACATCCAACTTCTTATGCAATTACCTTTTGAGGCTTTCCTTCCTTATGGAGGGTGTCAATGATGGTTTTCTGCACAACTGTCAGGTCAGCAGTCTTTCCCATGATTGTGAGTCCTACTGAACCAGACTGAGAGACCATTTAAAGGTTCAGGAACCCTTTGCAGGTGTTATGGCTTAATAGCTGATTAGAGTGAGACACCTTGAGCCTAGAATATTGCACTTTTTCACCATATTCTAACTTTCTGAGATTGTGGATTTGGGGTTTTCATGATCTGTAAGCCATAATCATAATTATGACAAATCATAGCTTGAACTATCTTGCTTTGCATGTAAATGAGTCTATCTCATATTAGTTTCACCTTTGCAATACTAAAATGAACTTTTGCACAATATTTTAATTTTTCGACTTTCACCTGTAGATAGTCTTGAGTTATTTAGTAGGCATGGTGAGAATTTATTTTTTTCAAAAGAAAAATTATAACCTCAAAATAAAGTAACTTTTTTTTTTTTTTTTTTACTTCTTACATACGGTTGTGGTAATCAGGGATACTGCCTGATAACAGTGTGTTAAATATAATAATAATAATTTTTATTCTAAAAATAGAATAGTTTTAAGAGAGTTTTAAAAATAGAGTAGCTCACTGTCACAATAGGGTTGATCAGGGATTTTTTTTTCTCCACTGTTATTGCTTATACAGTGAAGATCACAGTATAGGCAATAGTTTTAGCTGTCATGAATGGGTTTCCCATTCATGAACAGCTTGCTTTTAACAGTGAACTGTGATTTGGCTCCAGCTAATCATATGAAACAGGTAGCAAGGTACAACGTGATTGCTGTGGGCTAATCACAGATCACAACAGAAGGCAAGCTGTTCATGGATGGAAAACCATTCATGACAAGTTTTTTACATTATCATGTGATTGCTATAAATAGTCATAGCGATCACATGATACCTAATTACCAGTTACTGGTAACAGTGATCCTCTGTGTCCGGTGGACACATCAGTCACAGGAGGGGCTCCCAAACCAGAGCAGGCTGGATGATGTACATGTACGTGATCCAGCCTGCTCGGGCTGCCCACCCGCAGTATAATTACGGCGGGCGGCAAGGGGTTAAGTAAATTTGTTTATATTTAGTTTTGCGCTTTCAGTTTTCTGCTTTCACCATTTCACAAAAAGGTGCAATTTTAACCACTTGCCCTCCAGAGGATTTAACCCCCCCTTAATGACCAGGCCTCTTTTTGCTATTCGGCATTGCACTATTTCAACTGACAATTGCGCGGAATGTATTCTGCTACATTTTTGGTAACAAAAATCCCAATAAGAGTATATTGATTGCTTTGTGTGAAAGTTATAGCGTCTACAAACAATGGTATAGATACTGCAATTATCAACATTCTTTTGCTGTATACAGCGCTGCACTAGTTTAACTGACAATTGCGTGGTCATGCAATACGGTACATAAATTACATTTACGTCCTTTTTTTCACACAAAAGAAGTTTTCTTTCAGTGGTATTTGATCACCTGTGCGCTTTTATTTTTGGTGCTATAAACAAAAAGTTTTGGAAAAAAAACAATATTTTCTCACTTCTGTCATAAAAAAAATCCAAAAAACTCAAATTTCATCATAAATATATTCTGCTACATGTTTTTGGTAACAAAAATCCTAATAAGTGTATATTAATTACTTTGTGTGAAAGTTATAGCATCTACAAACTATGGTATAGATCAGTGGTCGGCAAGCCGCGGCTCGCGAGCCACATGCGGCTCTTTACCCAGTCTAATGCGGCTCTTCTGTGTGCCGGGCGCCTGCTCCCCTCCCTCCTCTCGGTCGGCCGCTCCCCTGCCTCCTCTCGGTTGGCAGCCCCAAAAGTCCGCGCGGACCTTTTAATCCGGCCTGCGCATGTGGCTGTCAGGATGTGTGTAGGCGGGGCAGCGTGCCGAACGTGAGGGGAGGGGAGCTAGGCTCCTCTCACAGTCCGCCCTGAAGACCCGAACGGCGCGGGAAGACAGCGAGAGGAACGCAAAAGGTAAGTGAATTGACACGGGGGACTTGGCTTACTAGAAGGGGGGGGGGGGGGGGAATAGTACTGTGGGGGATGAAATACTATATGAGGGATGAAATACTATATGGGGGGATGAAATACTATATGAGGGATGAAATACTATATGAGGGATGAATTACTATATGAGGGATGAATTACTATATGAGGGATGAATTACTATATGAGGGATGAAATACTATATGGGGGGATGAAATACTATATGGGGGGATGAAATACTATATGAGGGATGAATTACTATATGAGGGATGAAATACTATATGGGGGGATGAAATACTATATGAGGGATGAAATACTATATGGGGGATGAATTACTATATGAGGGATGAATTACTTTATGAGGGATGAAATACTATATGGGGGGATGAAATACTATATGAGGGATGAAATACTATATGAGGGATGAAATACTATATGGGGGGATGAAATACTATATGAGGGATGAATTACTATATGAGGGATGAAATACTATATGGGGGGATGAAATACTATATGAGGGATGAAATACTATATGGGGGGATGAAATACTATATGAGGGATGAAATACTATATGGGGGGATGAAATACTATATGAGGGATGAAATACTATATGAGGGATGAATTACTATATGGGGGATGAAATACTATATGAGGGATGAATTACTATATGGGGGATGAAATACTATATGGGGGATGAAATACTATATGGGGGATGAAATACTATACGGGGGATGAAATACTATACGAGGGATGAAATACTATACGGGGGATGAATTGCTATGGGGGATGAATTACTATATGGGGGATGAATTACTATGGGGGATGAATTACTATATGGGGGATGAATTACTATGGGGGATGAATTACTATGGGGGATGAATTACACTATGGGGGATGAATTACACTACGGGGGATGAATTACTATATGGGGGATGAATTACTATGGGGGATGAATTACTATATGGGAGATGTATTTTCAGTTTTAAAAATGTGGCTCTCAAAATAAATTTCAATCATGGTTTTGGCGAGATTTGGCTCAGTTGAAAAAAAAGGTTGCCCACCACTGGTATAGATAATGGAATTTACACAGCTTTTACTTTCTGACTGCCCATCACATTTTTTTGAGGCGTTAAAATACCAGGATAGTTCAAATGACCCCTTTTCAGAAAGTAGACACCCTAGGCTATCTGCTAAGAGGCATATTGAATCCATGGAAGATTTTTTTTTTTTTTTTTTTTTTTCTTTTCTACAAGTTTTTGGAAAATGACAAATACTTTTTTTTTTTTTTTTTTTTGGCTAGACTGCCAAAAAGTCTCTCGCATCTCTCACATACTCAGGAGAAGTAGCAGAATGTATTTTGGGGAGTAATTCTACATATACCCATGGCATGTGTTATCAATAAATCATTTAAGAGACAATTTTGTGTGGGGGGGGAAAAAAAAAAAAAAAAATTCAAAAACGTGGTAAAATAACAAATTATTCTATTGACTCAACATGCCTCTCAGCAAATAGTTTGGGGTGTCTACTTTCTAAAAAGGGGTAGTTTTGGGGGCCAGGGACATTTTATGCCCGGCATTAGAAAAAAACTGTATTTTTTTTTTTTTGCTAGGAAATTATTTTGAACCCCCAAACATTATATTTTTTTTAAAGCAGACACCCTAGTGAATACAAAATACAATGGTGGGTGCTGAAATTTATGTCACAGAACTCGCACAGCGATTTTTTTTTTTTTTGCAAAAAATACACTTTTTTTTTATTTTTTTTTTATTTTTATTTTTTTTTTATACTTTTACTACACAAAAACACAATATATTGGCCAACTATTTGGTAAAATATAAAAGATGATGGTATCCCGAGTAAATGGATACCAAACATGACATGCTTTAAAATTGTGCATGCCCCGTGCAATGGCGACAAACTGAATACATTTTTAATATCCATAGGCAACGCTTCAAAAGCCTTTACAAGTTACCTTTTTAGATTTACAGAGTATGTCTAGTGCTAGAATTACTGCTCTTGATCTGACGTTCACGGCAATACCTCACATGTGTGGCGCAACCGCTATTTACATACCGGCACAGGGTCAACGCTCGCGGGGGGCGAGGGTCTTTTTTTTTTTTTTTTTTTTTTTTCCTTTTGATCACCTTTAATGCTATCACAGTGAATGCAAATATCCCCTATAATTTCAATGGGCATTGTCATATATTATTTTTTTGAGAAGTCTGGGGTCTATCAGACTCTAGATATCTCCTCTGCCCTTATATTATCTAGTCACACCAAGATTGGTGTGATCAGTTGCTCTCCCAATTTACAAATGGCGCTGTTTATATCGTGCAAAACTGAAGTGATGAAATGCTTGTTGTGGCAAACTTGCTCATCCTTGTTGGAGCGGAGTCCCCCCTTCAACTCCCTTTTTCGTGTTCTGTCTGTTTATATGAGGCATTCCTCAGCCTCATTCCTACCCTCCTCCCTTCCTGAGAGGCAAACGTTATCTCCTGTCAGATGGCGTGGAACAACCTAAGACATGAGAAGTGGAGACAGACTGTCTGCTGAAGTGTAACTTTTGTCACCCAAAACTATGTAAGCCCACTCATTATCAAACTGACCAGAGTAATTGCACAGTCCTCAGGTCAACTGTATGGGTCATATCACGGGATATGAAGCTGGTAATTTAGTTTAGAGTTTCCCTATGACCACTCCCAAAACGTGTAGTCAGAGCCCCCCCCCCCTCCCCTTTGAGAGGGACCTTTAAGAGAGTCAAGTGAGTCAGTCTGTGACACATAAGACTCACACAGAGAGATCTCCCAGCAACATCGTAACAAGGGGAGATCAAAGAAATCACCCTGCTCACAACTTGGATCTGCAAACCCAGGCTAAGGGCAAGTAACTCAACCCTGTAATCTTCTTCCTAATTATCTCTTTGTGTCTATATATATATATATATATATATATATATATATATTGTGACATCTTTGTAAATATTTATTTGCATCTGTCTGACGCTTTTAGTAATAAATCTTTCTTTCTGAAAGTGTTAAACTGTTTCTAAGCGCTTACTTGCAATTCACGAATCCCTGCCTTTGAAGAGACGCTACGGTTGGTTTTATCTCTGTATAGTAGGTCTGCGAGCCATGCTGTATAGATCAATATTTCAATCATTATAGTGTATATTTGATAACGGGAGTTTCCCAGTCTCCGACAAAAGTGGTGGTGGCAGTAGAGGGTTAGTTGCGTAACTAACCCGACCCAGTAACAAGCGCATTCAGGCTGCAGGCACCGATTGTAGTCCATTAGCTGGGCAATCGCTGTGTAGGGTGCAGCTGGGTGGGGCCTTGTTACGCACGTCACACCGCGGTTTTGGATCGGCCGGCCCTTCGGTCACGAGTTTGGTGAGAAGGTCTGGGGTCTGACGCCGTGGGCGTGACGTATTACTGTTAGTCGCGGCTGTGCGATTGTCGCCTGTTGGTGGCGGCGACCGCGGGTCGTGACACTTGTAGCTTCCAATTTCTTAGACTATAGAGATGATTGGCACCATTCCGGTCTCCCAATCAGCTCTATGGTCATCTGGCAGAAACACCGGATGAATTCTTGGGTTCCCCAGATGGCACTGGACTGCCTGAAAAGGCCATGGAAGGCAACGGGGGAGGGGTGGCATCATCTCCCACTTCTTGTGAAACAAATCCTGCAGCTAATTAGCCACTAGGATTGCTTTTACATGAAAGCCGATCGCCGGCTGAAAAAAATGATAGCTGTAGGCATCATCCTGGCCTGTGGACTGAATGGGGGAAAAAAGACAAAATCTCTGCTAGAAAACGTGTGTGGTATGCCCACCATTAGAATATACCTCGATGCATCCACCCACTTCTAATGGTGGGCACACATTAGGTCGCACAGTGCCGCATGAGCAAATTTCAAGTTTGTACAAATGTCTACAAATGATCTTCCGTGAAAAACAGCTCCAAAAAATTAAGCGGAGTAGTTAAATTTGCTATTTTTACCTGCATTCCGGGTTGGGCAGTGAATAGGGGAAGTATGGGTGCTGGTTCTGCGAACACTGCGGGTTTGTGTGCAATGTATCAAGTGACAGTGACCTACTGACACTGCACTTGATGGGGGAGAAGGGGGGGGGGGGGTAAGCATTAGGAGCTAAACACAGGTGCCGGGGGGGATCCCGCTAACGCTGCATTTTTGGGGACGCTATACTAATGTGAATGCTGGTATAGTGCTGATCTGATCAAAGATATTGATCCGTTCAGACACTATACTAGCAATGGAGATTTATTTTGTATGAGTGTGTTCCTGGCAATCAAGGGGTTAAATGTGATTTACTGACGGACAATCTGACGCTATCTGGGAGGGGCGTGAAAACCATGGGAGCGCGACTCGTGTATATACAGGGGCGGACTGACCATTTGGAAACTCGGCCGAGGGCCCAGGGTCAGTAGGGGGTCCTATGAGATGCCTCTGGTACCTTCTTTTTATATATATATATATATATATATTTTTTTTTTTTTTTTTCCTTTTCCCCATTGGCTTTTTTGAGTTTGGGCAAGGACACAGGGGCCCCATGATCCCCTATTGCCCAGGGGCCCCATGACGCACGCACACACACACACACACACACACACACACACACACACTTCAAATTATTATGCAAATGATATTTTTCTCGTTTACCTAAATAATTGATTTAAATAACAGTCAGCATAATTCTCATGTTATCAACTATTAAGAGTACAATTCAAATTTTATTGAACAAATCTCCTAATGATAACAGTATTTTTTTTAAACATAAAAAACTTACAATGCACTGTTCCAAATTATTACGCACAGTAAGTTTCAAAACACTTTATAGGTTGTAAAGAATTGAAAATTGTCATTTGTTGTTTGCAGCATATTTACTGAAATCAAAAACTATATCAGTCAAACTTTTAACAACATTTTAACTTTTAAACATTTTAACAGGTCACATTACATTTTAACATAGGACCCCTTATTTGAAAGCAGATTCACAATTCTTGCATCCATTAAACCTGTGAGTTTTTGGACGGTTTCTGCTTGAATTTGTTTGCAAGATGTCAGAATAGCCTCCCAGAGCTGCTGTTTGGATGTAAACTGCCTCCCACCCTCAGATATTTTGCTTGAGGATGCTCCAAAGGTTCACAATAGGATTTAGGTCAGGGGAGGATGGAGGGCACACCATGACTTTCTCTCCTTTTATCCCCATAGCAGCCATTGATGCAGAGATATTCTTTGCAGCATGAGATGGTGCATTGTCATGCATGAAGATGATTTTATTACGGAAAGCATAGTTCTTCCTTCTGTACCAGGGAAGAAAGTGGTCAGTCATAAACTCCACATACTTTGCAGAGGTCATCTTTACACCTACGGGGACTTTAAAGGGACCGACCAGCTCTGTTCCATGATTCTGGCCCAAAACATGACTCCACCACAGCCTTGCTGACATCGCAGCCTTGTTGGAACAGAGTGGCCATCCACTACTCCATCCATCTGGACCATCCAGGGTTGCACGGCACTCATCAGTGAACAGGACTGTTTGAAAATTAGTCTTCATGTATTTTTCTGCTCAATGCAGCCATTTCTGCTTGTGAGCATTGGTTAGTGGTGGCCGAATAGAAGGTTTATGCACAGTTGCAAGACTCTGGAGGGCTCTACCCTTGATGTCCGTGTGACTCCAGAGGCACCAGCAGCTTAAAATATCTGTTTCCTGCTATGTAATGGTGTTTTAGCAGCTGCTCTCTAGATCCGATGCATGGATCTGGCAGAAATCTTCCTCAATGTGCCTTTTATCTGCACGAACCCGTCTGTGCTCTGAATCAGCCACAAATCTCTTAATAGTGCGATGATCACGCTTAAGTGAAATATCGTTTTCATACCTCGTCATTGGCATTGAACTATTTCACTCTTTTCGGCAGCAGAGAGATCCTTTTTCTTCCCCATATTGCTTGAAAATGGTGCTCTGCTTAATAATGTAGAACACCCTCCTTTAGTAGTTTTTCCTTAAATTGGGCTCACCTGCCAATCTAATTATCACAGGTGTCTGATTGTTTTCAGTGATCAAAAGAGCCCTGAGACACAATGCCATCCATGAGTTAAACTGAAAAACAAAATATTTAATCTTTGTGACAAATAGAATTTGCATAATAATTTGGAACAGGGTGTGTGTGTGTATGTATATGAGTGTGTGTGTGTGTATATATGTATGTATGTATATGTATATGTGTATGTATGTATGTGTGTGTGTGTGTGTGTGTATATATATATATATATATTTTCGTGATTTTGCGCACCCGTGCTGCCCTGTAGCAGTATTTCTGCTATAGGGTGGCCAGGAATCGGTTAAAGAAGCGGTTTGTGTTACGGTGCTGCATTACTTTAACTGACAATTGCGTAGTCATGCAACGCTGCACCCAGATGAAATTTACATCCTCCCCCCACACACACAAATTGAGCTTTTTTTTCGGTGGCATTTGATCGCCTGTGGTGTGTTTTGTGTGTTAGTTTTTTTCTCTCAAAAAAAAAATAAATTTTGGACTTAAACAAAATAAAACATGTCCAGTAAAAAAATGTAAATCGTATTTCTTCATAAATTTAGGCCAAAATGTTTTCTGCGACCTGTCCCAATCTCAATACGTCTAAATTAATTGGTTTACGTGAAAGTTGTAATGAATATGTGTGTAACTTGAGAGCCACTAAAATAATGCTCCTCTGGATTGCTAACATAAATCACACTCTCTAACTGTGTATATATAAATCCATATCACCAAAATGTTGCGCTCCCAATCTCCAACAATATATATAATTTTGGCTCCAAATTAAATATCCACAAACAAAAAATATAAAATATACAACTAATAAATCCCAAATTAATGTGACATAAATCAAACAAAAAATGTCCCATTATTCAAATAATAGTCCAAAAATTGATGTGATGACGTGATCCAAAAAATACCAATAGTGACTTTTTGTGAATTCTTATAACATTAAAGATGTGCGCTCATCTCCTTGCAAGCCTAACAGGCTTAATACACTTTTTGTTCACATAAATGGAACCCATTAGAATTTGCTGCAGCATGGAATGGATGTTGGGTGTCTCCTATGTACTCCACAGTGCTTCTCTCCGTAGGGATAACAAGTATTTAACGAGAGAAGCACTGTGGAGTACATAGGAGACACCCAACATCCATTCCATGCTGCAGCAAATTCTAACGGGTTCCATTTATGTGAACAAAAGGTGTAATAAGCCTATCTGTTAGGCTTGCAAGGAGGTGAGCGCACATCTTTAACCACTTGAGCTCCTGAGGATTTACCCCCCTTAATGACCAGGCCTCTTTTTGCTACTCGGTGCTGCACTAATTCAACTGATAATTGTGCGGTCATGCAATGCTGCACCTAAACTAAATTTACGTCCTTTTTTTCACACTAATAGAGCTTTCTTTTGGTGGTATTTGATCACCTGTGCACTTTTTATTTTTCACGCTATAAACAAAAAAAGACCAAATATTTTGAAGAAAAACAATATTTTTTCACATTCAGCTATAAAAAAAAATATAGTAAACTCAAAGTTAGTTATAAATTTAAGCCAAAATGTATTCTGATACATGTTTTTGGTAAAAAAAAATCCCAATAAACGTATATTGATTGCTTTGTGTGAAAGTTATAGCGTCTACAAACTATGGTATTGATACTGCAATTGACGACATTTTTTTGCTATGCAGCGCTGCGCTAGTTTACCGGACAATTGCGCGGTCATGCAATACGGTACATAAATGAAATTTATGTCCTTTTTTTAACACAAATAGAGCATTCTTTTGGTGGTATTTTATCACCTGTGCACTTTTTATTTTTGGCGCTATAACCAGAAAAATTTTGAAGGAAAAAAAAACATTTTTTTGAAGAAAACAATATTTTCTCATTTTGGTCATAAAAAATATCTAAAAAAACTAAAATTTCATCATAAATTTGGGCCAAAATGTATTCTGCTACATGTTTTTGGTTAAAAAAATCCCAATAAGTGTATATTGATTGCTTTTTGTGAAAGTTATAGCGTCTACAATCTATGGTATAGATAATGGAATTTACATAGCTTTTACTTTCTGACTGCCCATCGTATTTCTTAAGGTGCTAAAATACCAGGATAGTACAAACACCCTCAAATGATCCCTTTTCGGAAATTAGACACCCTAAGCTATCTGCTGAGAGGCATATTGAGTCCATGGAAGATTTATTTTTTGTCCACAAGTTTCTGGAATATGACAACTTTTTTTATTTTTTTTTTTACACAAATTTGTTATTTAAATTATTTCTCGCACAAGCCATGGGTATTTGTGGAATTACACCCCAAAATACACTCTGCTACTTCTACTGAGTTTGGGGATACCACATGTGAGACTTTTTGGGAGCCTAGCCACATACAGGAGCCTGAAATCCAATGACCACTTTGAAAGCCTGAAGGTACGTAACTGCCTCACTACCTATCACAGTTTCGAAGGCCCAAACATGCCAGGATAGCCCCAAATGACCCCTTTCTGGAAAGTAGACACCCCAAGGAATTTAAAAAGAGGCATGGTGAGTATTTTGCAGACCTCATTTTTTTCTCACAAGGTTTTGAAATTTAAAAAAAAAATAGAAAAAATGTTAGTTTTTTTTATTCATTTTCCAAAAACTTGTGGCAACAAATGAGATCTGCAAAATACCGTGCTTTTTATCAAATTCCTTGCCGCGTCTACTTTCCAAAAAGGGGTAATTTGGGGGGGTTAGGTGCTATCCTGGCATTTCATGGCCTCCGAAACTGTGATAGGTAGTCTGGAAGTGTAATGAGGAAATAAAGCCCTTTAAAAGCCTGAAGGTGCTTATTGGATTTTGGGGTCCTGTACTTGGCTAGACTGCCAAAAAGTCTCTCACATGTGGTACCCCCATACTCGGGAGAAGTAGCAAAATGTATTTTGGGGAGTAATTCCACATATGACCATGGCATGTGTAAGCAGTAAATCAAGTGTCAATTTTGTGTGTTAAAAAAAAAAAAATAAAAAAATATATTTTTCTAATTAAAAGGTATGCGCTAATAACAAACTTATACAAAGGTGTATATCATCATCCAAAAAACATTAGTGTTTTAAATAAATAATTAGTGTCCAAACATAAATTAGTGTCCAAAAAATAAAATAAAAAATAAATATATATATATATATATATATATATATATATATATATATATATATATATATATATATATATCTTCAGTGACTTAAACCAATTGTGAAAAATCCACCACCAAAGGAGATTAAATAAACTCACCAGAGCTAAGAGCCATCCCCAGGAGGAGTGGGAGGAATGGGTGGGACAGAAAATGTAGGTGCCAATCGGTTAGGAGGCCTCCGCCGACGCTCCTTAAGTGAAGGCCTCTCCCTGAGCCTGGTGTCAATCAGGATTAGGAAGGAAATGAGTGCTTTGAGCTCCACAGGCAGTTCTTTGGCTGCAATCTCGTCCTTCAACGCATCTGAGAGACCATGAGAGAAAGCAGCCACTAGAGCCGCATTGTTCCAACCCACCTCTGCCGCCAGGGTACAAAATTCTATGGCGTACTCGGCAACGGTTCGTGAACCCTGATGCATGGACATGAGCAGCTTAGCAGCAGAGGCGGAGTGAGCAGGCACATCAAATACCGTACGGAAGGAGGCAACAAAACCGGCAAACTCGTGAATCACAGGGTTATCGTTCTCCCATAAGGGATTTGCCAAGGCCTTGTCCGAGAGCAGCGAGATTAGGAAGCCCACCTTTGACCCCTCAGTAGGAAAAAAGTGAGGGGTGAATCAGTCTGGCCCTGTACACTTACCATTTTTCAGGGCCCTAATTGCCCCAAGAACTTCTATAACCGAGAAGGGCTCCTCTAGATCCAAAGCGTCTTGGGCATCAAGGGCAGGTAATGCCGTCTCCTCAATATATTGGGACATAGCCGGCAGGGAGGAAATGGGGGGGATATCAGGATTAGCCGAAGAGAGATTATACAGTTGAGAATAATAGCGCTCAAATGCAGAACAGATGTCCTTATTGTGGTAGAGCTTAGAATTATCAGGCGCCTTGATGTATTGAATCGGACAACGGGATGGACGGGGATGTAGTACGTGCGCCAAGTGTTGGCCACATTTGTTAGCTAAAGAGTAATGGGTGTTGCGTGCTTTATCTCGCGCAATAAGGGAGGAAGAATCTAAAAGTTGGAGTAAATCTCTGCGCGTGTTAGGTCCATTGCAAGCACCAGGTCTAGCGTACGTTTGTGGGACGGTTCCAAACGTGCAATAAGCGAAAATAATCACTGCATCTCCATCGTACGAGCCTTTTTTAGGCGAGAGCCATGTTTAATGAGAACCCCTCTAAGAATACATTTGAGGGTCTCCCACTGAGTAAGAGGGCTGGTAGTGTCCATTGTGTGATCCAAAATAAAGTCCTGGATAGTCTTCTCTATCTCCGCGATACAGCGAGAATCTTTGAGTAGGGTGTCATTTAGGCGCCACGAAAAACGATGTACAGACGATGGCCTGTCTTGAATTGTAAGATGGATTGGAGCGTGGTCCGACCATAAGAAGTGACCAAGAGAAGATGAAGTCGGGCAATCTAGCAAGGACTGCGAAACAAAGAAATAGTCTTTATGACTGTATGATGCATGAGCTGCAGAGTAATAGCTATAGTCTCACCCTGAAGGATGTTGAATACGCCAAACATCCACTAGGTGTAAGTCATGCAAGTGCGACTTAAGTTGAGATAAGGTTGAGAAGGAGAGAGAAGATTTACCTGCTGAAGTGTCCAAATCTGGAGAGGGAGCGACACTGAAGTCCCCTCCGACAATGAGACCGGAACCCCCAAAAGCGGACAGCTGGGAAAGAACCTCTGTAAGAAACTGAGCCTGATCTAGGTTTTGAGCGTAGATGTTTGCAACTGTAAAAACGAATTGGTATTTCAATTTAAGGAAAAGTTAATGACCAGTTGGGTCAATTAAGGAGTCCAAGACCTCTGGACCAAAGGTATGATGAAAGGCTACCGACACCCCTCTAGACCTAGTCTGCTAATTAGTTACTATAATCAGTGGTATCATAGTACTAACAATTGTGGAGGACTGGGAAACCATCAGAGTGAAAATTAGTCTCCTGGAGTAGTAAGATCTGTGTGCCATATTTATGGAAATGGTAGAGCATCTGGCTCCACTTCTCCAGAGTGTTAAAGCCCCTATAATTAAAGAAAATTTTATAGGGGTCATATTTTGGTTGTGGGGGAACAAATTGGTAACGTGTGACACGAAAAGAGCTCTGCCGAATCCCCCCCAACCCCAGAAAGAAGAAAAAAAAAGGGGGGGGGAAAGAAGTCGAGAAAAGAACAGCTAATAAGAGAAGGAAAAACTACTAGACAGGCGAGCTGTCAAAATAACATACAGTGTAATACTACGCAGTACACTGAAGGCCTAGGTGGGGAACGTCAAAGGCTCATGTTTCTGATCCTGACCCAGGCCTCCCACAGGCAAATGGTAACTTGAGGAAGGTCACCCATTAATAAGGGCGACCGCCTCTACAAAACATATGCAATAATCCCTCAAACAGGCATGAGAATATAAGCCCCTGTCCCCAACAAATGAAAATGAACGAAGTATGGCAAAGACGGGGTGTGGGTAAGACAAACAAAGGGCCCAAAGCCCCTAAGGCTAGGGCCAAAGGCCACAGGCCATAGCCTCAGAACCTAAAAAAAAAACCACAGCAAACTAACAGGCACAAATAAAAGGCACAAATGCACGGTTCTGAACCAGCAGAGGTAACCATCAGAATGTGCAAAAACTATAGAAAAAGGAGTAAAGGAAGAGGCCTCCCAATTCACGTAGATAAGGGGTCATCCCTCCGGGATCTGTTGAGAGGAGGATCTGGAACGCTTCTTCTTGCGATTGGACCGCTGTCAGGAATAGTGGAGAGGGAGGCCTGGTGACGGAAGTTGAAGGGGCCAGTCTGGGAGGGACACCTGGGGCAGCTCGAACACACCGAGAAATGTAGGCAGGTCTCCAAGGGTGCGGAATTGGCAAGATTTACCGTTCTGCGAGGCGTGAAGCTGGAACGGGAACCGGTATTGGATATGCCTTTCTTACAGCATCTGAGTGAGAGGGTGCAGAGCCCTGCGCATAGCTAGAGTCTGGCGGGAAAGATCAGGGAGGAGCATCACCGGTATTTCGTTAAATAGGGTGGTGTCCTGCGTGCTGGTTGCATGCATAATGGCATCCTTGACCTTTTAAAGTAATGGACCCTGCATGGAGTGTCACGGACAAAAGACGGATCAGGATGTCTTGGACCCATTGTGCGATGTATGAGGTCCAACTTAATGTAGGTATCTTTAGGTTGCTGGAGTAGTTGATTGAAGATGGCGGTAGCTGCCACGGCCAATTCTTTAGGTTCAACGGATTCGGGTATACCCGATACGGATATTGTTACGGCGGTTCCTGTTCTCAATGTCATCCTGTTGGTACAGGAGATGTTTTGTATAAGAACCGTATGGAAGTTAAGGGTCTCCGTGGGTTTGTGAAGCGTTACACAGGCCGTCAGCAGTATTTTCAATCTCTTCCATACGCACACAAATATCTTGTTTAAGATCAGAAATTTTCTGCTTGCATGTGCTTTCAATACATTTCACACATTGCTCAAAATCTGCCTTTGTAGGAAAGGATTTAATGTAGGAGTGCAGGGACTTCATGTGGGACTGCAGATCCCAACCATCCTCAGGGGCTGCGGGATCTCTGTGTGCCCTGTGTTTGCTGTGTCCCTTGAACAGGATCCCCAGGAGGAGAGAGAGCGAGAGCCCCGAGGGCTTACCTGCCCTTAATCTCTCAGGTGTCAGGGGGACGAGGAGGGAAAAGGTGCCGGCGCCATCTTGACGGCCGGGGTGCCCGAGGCCTCAGCTCTGGATCATGTGACAAACCAGCTTATACTGCTACCGGGCCGGCTCCCCTCTGCTCCCCGGGGGGTCCGGAGATGGTTTTTCCCCATGTGGGGTGGATTCGGTAGCCCGTGAGGGACAGAGGATGCCTGAAGTGGAGGACCAGGTCGGTTTTTTTGTTTAACTACTTGCCCGCCCACCAAGAATGTGTGGGCGAGCAGCGGCTCTGGGCAAAGCGACGTAATCTTACATCAATTTCTATTTATGGGTGCATGTGCGCGCACATGCATGTGTCCCCCACTGCCCCCTATGCCGTCCAGGGAGAGGAGAACAAACACAGCACTGAGTAAAAGCACTGCATTTTACAGGTGAAAATCGAAAAATTTGAATATCGTGCAAAAGTTCATTTATTTCAGTAATGCAACTTAAAAGGTGAAACTAATATGTGAGATAGACTCATTACATGCAAAGCAAGATAGTTCAAGCCATGATTTGTCATAATTGTGATGATTATGGCTTACAGCTCATGACAACCCCAAATCCACAATCTCAGAAAATTAGAATATTACATGCGATCAATAAAACAAGGATTGTACATAGAACAATATCGGACCTCTGAAAAGTATAAGCATGCATATGTACTCAGTACTTGGTTTGGGCCCCTTTTGCAGCAATTACTGCCTCAATACGGCGTGGCATGGAAGCTATCGGCCTGTGGCACTGCTGAGCTGTTATGGAAGACCAGGATGCTTCAATAGCGGCCTTCAGCTCTTCTACATTGTTCGTCTGCGGAAGGAAGCATGAAGTGCTCCAAAATCTCCTGGTAGACGGCTGCGTTGACCCTGGACTTAATGAAGCACAGTGGACCAACACCAGCAGATGACATGGCTCCCCAAATCAACACAGACTGTGGAAACTTCACACTGAACTTCAAGCATCTTGCAGTGTGTGCCTCTCCATTCTTCCTCCATACTCTGGGTCCTTGGTTTCCAAATGAGATGCTTTGGACTTTGGACCACTGAGCAACAGACCAGGTCTGTTTTTCTTTAGCCCAGGTAAGACGCTTCTGACGTTGTTTGTTCAGGAGCGGCTTGACAAGAGGAATATGACATTTGAAGCCCATGTCCAGGATCAGTTTGTGTGGTGGCTCTTGATGCACTGACTCCAGCCTCAGTCCACTCCTTGTGAAAGTCCCCAACACCTTTGAATGGCCTTTTCCTGACAATCCTCTCCAGGCTGCGGTCATCCCTACTGCTTGTGCACCTTTTTTTCTTCCACACTTTTCCCTTCCACATAACTTTCTATTAATGTGCTTTGATACAGCACTTTGGGAACATCCAACTTCTTTTGCAATTACCTTTTGAGGCTTTCCCTCCTTATGGAGGGTGTCAATGATGGTTTTCTGCACAACTGTTAGCTTAGCAGTCTTTCCCATGATTGTGATTGCTACTGAACCAGACTGAGAGACCGTTTAAAGACTCAGGAACCCTTTGCAGGTGTTATGGCTTAATTAGCTGATTAGAATGGGACACTTTGCCTAGAATATTGCACCTTTTCACAATATTCTAATTTTCTGAGATTGTGGATTTGGGGTTTTCATGAGCTGTAAGCCATAATCATCACAATTCTGACAAATCACGGCTTGAACTATCTTGCTTTGCATTTAATGAGTCTATCTCATATATTTCAACTTTTAAGTTGCATTACTGAAATAAATGAACTTTTGCATGATATTCTAATTTTTTCGAGTTTCAGCTGTACATGCACACGTTAAATTAGCACATTTAACACTTTTATCGCGCCTATTAACACTTTGATCACCCCATCACCCAGCCAGTGCCATTAGTGCAGAGCCAGTATATAGAATTTTTCACTGATTACTCCATTACTGTCAATAGCGACATCAGATGGCTTCAGGGTCAGTCAGTACCCCTCCCAGCCAGGGTCAGCTAGTGTTAGATTGCTAACTATCGCATTACACAGTGCCTTGCAAAAGTATTCATTCCCCTCAAAATTTTCCACATTTTTGTCATGCTACAACCAAAAACGTAAAAGTATTTTATTGGGATTTTATGTAAAAAAACAACAAAAAGTGGCACATAATTGTGAAGTGGATGGAAAATGATAAATGGTTTTCAAAATTATTTAAAAATATCTGAATAGTGTGGTGTGCATTTGTATTCAGCCCCCTTTACTTGGATACTCCTAAGTAAAATCTAGTGGAACCACTTGCCTTCAGAAGTCACCTGATTAGTAAATAGAGTCCACCTGTGTGTAATTTAATCTCAGTATAAATGCAGCTGTCCTGTGCAGCCCTAAGATGTTTGTTACAGAACATTCGTGAACAAAAAGCACTATGAAGGCCATTGAAATCACCAGACAGGTCAGGGATAAAGTTGTGAAGAAGTTTAAAGCAGGGTTAGGTTATAAAAAAAAAATATACCAAGCTTTGAATATCTCACGGAGCACTGTTGAATCCAGCATCTGAAAATGGAGAGAGTATGGCACAACTACAAACCTCCCAAGACATGGCCGTCCACCTAAACTGACAAGCAGGGCAAGAAGAGCATTAATCAGAGAAGCAGCCAAGATGCCCATGGTAACTCTGGAGAAGCTGCAGGAATCCACAGCTCAGGTGGGAGAATCTGTCCACAGGACAACTATTAGTTGTGCACTCCACAAGTCTGGCCTTTATGGAGTGGCAAGGAGAAAGCCACTGTTGAAAGATAGTCCTACGACGTTCCCTTTGCAGTTTGCAAGAATCCATGTGGGGGAAGGTGCTCTGGTTAGATGAGACCAAAACTGAACTTTGTGGCCTAAAAGCAAAACGCTAACACTGCACATCACCCTGAACACACCATCCCCACTGTGAAACATGTTGTGGGTATGCTTTTCTTCAGCAGGGATCAGGAAGCTGGTCAGAGTTGATGGGAAGATGGATAGAGCCATATACAGGGCAAACTTAGAGTCTGAAAAAGATTTGAGACTGGGCAGTGATTCACCTTCCAGCAGGACAATGATCCTAAACATACAGCTAGAGCTACAATGGAATGGTTTAGGTCAAAGCGTATTCATGTGTTGGAATGGCCCAGTCAAAGTCCAGTCCTAAATCCAATTGAGAATCTATGGCAAGACTTGGAAAATGCTGTTCACAGACACACGCCATCCAATCTGACAGTGCTTGAGCTATTTTGCAAAGAAGATTTGTTCAAAGCTGGTAGAGACATCACCAAATAGACTTGCAGATGTAATTGCAGCCAAAGGTGGTTCTACAAAGTATTGACTCCCAGGGGGGGCTGAATATAAATGCACTTCACAATTATGTGCCACTTCATGTTGGTCTATCACATAAACTCTCAGTAAAATACATTTTACAATTTTGGTTGTAACATGACAACATATGGAAATTTTCAAGGGGTATGAATACTTTTTCAAGGCACTGTAGGTTGCTGATCACCGCCATTACTAGTATAGTGTTTGTACAGGTCAATATATTGATCACGAACAGAACTATACTAGTACCTCCTTTGTATAGTGTCCCCAAAAATGCAGTGTTAGCAGGATCAGCCCTGTTCGCTATCAGCTCTAGTGTTTAGCCCCTCCGTTGTTTTTCACAGAAGAATATACACAACAATATATCGCCGCCCACCCAAATTCAGTTCTTGCCAGACATTTAGCATGGAAACCTATCAGTTTCATAATTTAAAACTTTTTTGGGGCTAAACACTCAACATAGGCATTATAAAAAAGAATGAATTTCGGTCATATTGGTCCACAAAACCGATTCATATTATGCCCATGTTTTCTGCTGTTACATATATGCCAAACATGGACCAGCAATGTACTGGTGCAGCTACAGGCATCATCATTTCTGTTGGCTAACAATCTTAGCCGCTTATTAGTTGCTGGATCGCTTTTACAAACAGACGGAAGAGACTCCCCCCATCCCTCCCGCTGCCTTCCAAGGTTTCTTGGGCTCTCCTGTCCCACCGGAGAACCCAAAAATGCAGCTGGCAGTTCCGCTGGCTAACAATAGAGCTGATTGGAGACTGGAATGCCTCCAATTATCTCTATGGTCTAAGAGACTGGAAGCTATGAGCATTTCATCATTTCCGTTTCGCCAAATATAAACAGCTCCATTTTAAAATTGGGAAAGCATCTGATCACACCGATCTTTGTGTGATCAGATGCTTTAAGGGCAGAGGAGAGATCCAGAGTCTAATACTCCAGATTATTATTATTATACAGCATTTATATAGCACCAACAGTTTGCTCAGCGCTTTACAATATAAAGGGAGACAATACAGCAACAATACAGTTCAATACGAGGGATAGGAGGGCCCTGCTCCTTGAAGCTTACAATCTAGGAGGGATTTCTCAGCAAAGAGTACCTGTCACTCTCTATTGCTATCACAGGGGATATTTACATTCCTTGTGAAGAAAAGCAAAAAAAAGCAAAATAAAAAATAATTAAAAATAAATTCACCCCCATCCCTATCCCTGTGCTCGCACGCAAAGGCAAATGCAAGCATCGGTCCCATGGCAGCATGTAAACAGATTGCACCATGCATGTGAGGCATCACAACGAACGTCAGATTGAGGGCAGTAATTCTAGTACTAGACCTCTTGTGTAAACCTAAAGTGGTGACCTGTAAAGGCTTTTAAATTGTCGCCTATGGATATTACAAATTTATGTAATTTGATGTCGTTGCACGGGCGTGCACAATTGTAAAGCATGTCATGTTTGATATCCATTGACTCGACGTAACATAATCTTTTATATGTTATCAAACAATTGGGCAATATATTGTGTTTTTGTGCATTAAAATTCTAAAAAGTGTATTTTTTTAAAACAATTTGCATTTGAAAAATTGCTACACAAATACTGTGTGACAGCAAATTTCAACACTCACCATTTTATTCTCTAAAGCCTCTGTATTAAAAAATATTTAATATTTGGGGGTTCAAAGTAATTTTCTGGCAAAAAAATTATTTTAAAGTAAACAAAAAGTGTCAGAAAAGGCTTGGTCTTCAAGTGGTTAGAAAATTGGGTGATGTCTGGCATACAGTGACTTGAAAAAGTATTCATACCCCTTGAAATTTTCGACATTCTGTGTGGTTAATTGGATCCTGTCTAATTTGGCCCTAGTATGTGTATGTATGATTGTGAGTTAGGGACCTTAGATTGTACACTCCTTGAGGATTAGGGACTGATGTGAATGTTATTTTTTTATATATATATATATTTAATGTGTGTGTGTGTGTGTGTGTGTGTGTGTGTGTGTGTGTAAAACACTGCGTAAATTGTCAGCGCTATATAAGTACCTGAAATAAATTAATAATAAAGGAAATGTCACAACCAAAACCCTAAATGTATTTTATTGGAATTTTATGTGGTAGACCAACACAAAGTGGCACATAATTGTGAAGTGGAAGGAATTACAGCTGCAAGTCTTTTTGGGGTATATTCTCTAAAACTTTGCACATTTAATGAGGGAAATTTTTACCCATTCTTCTTTGCAGAATAGCTCAAGCTCTATCAGATTGGATGGAGAGAGTCTGTGAGCAGCAATTTTCAAGTCTTGCCACAGATTCTCAATTGGATTTAGGTCTGGACTTTGACTGGGCCATTCTAACACATGAATATGCTTTGATCTAAACCATTCCATTGTACCTTTGGCTGTATGTTTAGGATTGTTGTCCTGCTAGAAGGTGAACCTCTGCTCCAGTCTCAAGTCTTTTGCAGACTCTTAACAAGTTTTCCCTTTAAGATTTCCCTGTATTTGGCTCCATCCATCTTCCCATCAACTCTGACCAGTTTCTCTGTCCCTGCTGAAGGAAAGCATCCCAACAACATGATGCTGCCACCACCATGTTTCACAGTAGGGATGGTATGTTCAGGGAGATATGCAGTGTTAGTTTTCTTCCACACATAACGTTTTGCTTTTAGGCGTTAAATTTTGGTCTCATCTGACCATAGCACCTTCTTACACATGTTTGCGGTGTCCTCCACCTGGCTTCTCGCAAACTGCAAACTGAACTTCTTATGGCTTTCTTCTTGCCACTGTTCCTTTTAAAGGCCAGATTTGTGGAGTGCACGACTAATATTTCTTATGAACAGATTCTCCCACCTGAGCTTTGGATTTCTGCAATTCCTCCAGAATTACCATGGGCCTCTTGGTTGCTTCTGATTAATGCTCTCCTTGCTAGGCCTGTGAGTTCAGGTGAACGGCCATGTATTGGTAGGTTTGCAGTTGTGCCATACTCTTTCCATTTTCAGATGATGGATTGAACAGTGATCCGTGAGATGTTCAAAGCTTGGGATATTTTTTTATAACCTAACCCTGCTTTAAACTTCTCCAAAACTTTGTTCCTGACCTGTCCGGTGTGTTCCTTGGCCTTCATGATGCTCTTTGTTCACTAATGTTCTCTGACAAATCTCCAAGGGCTTCACAGAACAGCTGTATTTATACTGAGATTAAATTACACACAGGTGGACTCTATTTACTAATTAGGTGACTTCTGAAGGCAATTGGTTCCACTAGATGTTACGTTTTTGCTTGCAACATGACAAAATATGGAAAAATTTCAAGGGGTATGATCACTTTTTCAAGGCACTATAAGTTTCTAATGTTGGCCCTGAAATACCAGGAAGCACCCCCCCCCCCCCTAAATGATTCCTTTTTGTAAAGTAGACACTTTAAGGTATTTGCGAAGAGGCATGGAGAGTGTTTTGCAGATCTCATTAGCTGCCACAAGTTTTTGGAAAATGAGGAAAGAAAACGAAAATGTATTTTTTCTTTACTTTTATTTTTTTTCAAATCCCTGTGAACAAGATGTTATCTACAAAACACTCACCATGCCTTTTATCAAATTCCTTGGGGTGTCTACTTTTCAAAAAGGGGTCATTTGGGGGGGCGTTGTTATAGCCTGGCATTTTAGGGCCTCCGAAACTGTGATAGGAAGTGATATGATGAAATGTGCCCTTTGAAAACCTGCAGCTGGTCATTGGATTTTAGGGGCCTGTATGTGGCTAGGATGCCAAAAAGTCTCTCACATGTGGTATCCCCATACTCAGGAGAAGAGAGTAGCAGAATGTGTTTTGGGGTGTTATTCCACATATACACATGGCATGTGTGAGCAATATATCATTTAACTAACAAAAACAAAAGTCATTTTCCAAAAATATGTGGCAAAAAATAAAATTTTCCATGGACTCAACATGCCTCTCAGCAAATTCTTTGAAGTGTTTATTTTCCAAAAAAGGGCCATTTGGGTTTTTTTGTACTACCCTGGCATTTTAGCACCTCAAGAAATGTGAGGGTCAGAAAGTAAAAGCTGCGTAAATTCCAATATATATATCATAGTTTGTAGATACTATAACTTTCACACAAACAAATTTAATATACACTTATTAGGTTTATTTTTTAGGTTTATTTTTTTACCACAGACATGTAGCAGAATACATTTTGGCCCAAACGTATGACTAACTTTGAGTTCACTATATATTTTTTGTAACCAAAAATTAAAAAATATCGTGTTTTTTTTTTTTTTTTTTTTTTTTTTTTTTTTTCTTTTTATATCCCAAAAAATAAAAACCCATTGGTGATCAAAATACCACCAAAAGAAATCTCTATTTGTGTAAAAAAAAAAAAAAAAAGAGACATAAATTTTGTTTGGGTACAGCATTGCATGACCGCGCAATTACCAGTTGAAATAAAGCAGTGCCGAATAGCAAAAATTACCTGGTCATTAAAATCTTCCGAAGGGCAAGTGGTTAAAGAAAAAAAAATGAAAAGACCCAAAGCGATGTTTTGCAGATTTTCAGACAGGACTGTAATATATTAATATGGATGACAGACTCCCTTGTCATAGGCAAGTAACTTGGTACAAGCTACCTGCACCTGCTGTCACCTGCTATAATTCTTTGGGGTCAAACCAACGTTAATTTTTTTTTTATCATAGTGACTTTCATTCAGAAATTTATTATTATTATTATACAGGATTTATAGAGCGCCAACAGTTTGCTCAGCGCTTTACAATATAAAGGGAGACAATACAGCAACAATACAGTTCAATACAAGACATTTCCCCCCCTTTTTTGGGGGAAAAAAGTGCGTCTTATGGAGCGAAAAATACGGTATATACCAAAAGAACTTGGGACTCTCATTTTTAAAAGGTGCCATGATCATCCTTTAGCGGGTCACTCTGGTATCCCCAAAACCTCAAATTTGGTCTCCTGTTCCTTCTGGTGGCCAAACTTAATGATTGTAAAGACTACGTTAGATATTGCTCTGTATGCCTCCGAAACAAGTCTGATAAAGCCAGAACCTGGGGCCTATTGGAATCCCGTCCAGTACCTGAAAAACCATGGAGTATTAGTTCTTTGGATTTTATTGTAGAGCTTCCCCCATATGAAGGGTTCACCACCAGCTTTGTCGTGATTGATCGTCTGTCAAAGATTGCTCATTTCATACCCTTGAGAGGGACTCCTTCTGCTGCTGAGACTGCCTCTTCTTTCATTAAAGAGATTGTGAGGTTACATGTTATTCCAAGCAATATTGTGTCCGATCGGGGAGTGCAGTTCACTTCTAAGTTCTGGAAGGCTCTCTGTAAGGCACTAGAGATCGAACTTCGCTTTTCTTCTGCTTATCATCCACAAACGAATGGGCAAACTGAAAGGACAAACTAGACCCTTTACAATATTTACGATGTTTCTCATCTTACTCACAGGATGACTGGGTGTCTCTCCTTCCATTGGCGGAATTTGTATATAATAATTCCATCCACTCTGCTACCAAACAGTCTCCTTTTTTATGCCAACTGTGGATATCATCCCTCCTTCATCCCAGAGATGCCAGGGGAACCCGCTGTCCCGGCGGTATAAAAAAGGCTACATTTCCTCAAAAGGAACGGCCAGCTGTTATGAGAAACTATTTTAAAAACTCAGGCAAATAATAAGGGATTTTTTAACAGAAAAAGAAGGGGGAATCTGAAACCAGGAGATAAGGTGTGGCTATCTACAACAAACTTGAAATTGAGCTGCCCTTCAAAGAAGCTTGGTCCGAGGTACCTGGAACCCTTTACAATTAAAAAAGAGATTATTCCTGTAGCTTTTGAATTAATGTTACCAAAGAATATCGGTATTCCATGCCCCTTAATTGAAACCAACAGTCCCAAGTCTATTTCCAGGATCGAGGTCCAGAATCTCCTGCTCCACTGCTTGTCAAAGGTAATGAGGAATATGAAGTAGAAGCCATCCTGGACTGTAGAAAGAGGGGTGGTCAGACCCAGATCCTCATCAAATGGAAAGGCTACGGTCCAGAGGATAATTCCTGGGAACCATCCGCTAATGTCCATGCTCCACGGTTAGTTCAAGCTTACCTTCATCTTCATCCTGAAAAACAAGCTTTAGTGGGCATCCGGAGGCTGCCCCTAAGGAAGGGGGGGCGCAATGTAGGGGAATTCCTGTGAGACGGCTGGCAAATAGAAATGTGCATGGAAATATCTGGTTGAATAGTGACCAGATGTGCGCATATGCACAGAAATGCGCGCACCCTCACAAGCACGGCGAACCTTGGCACCAGATGGACTATTTAAAGGGTGCCTCTACCTCTGCTCAGTGCTGACTGGTCTAGAGCTGTTCCCATGTCCTGCTGTGTTCCTGTGTGATTCCCTTGTTGCTGACCCGGCTTGTTCCTGACCTGACTCTTGATTCCTCTCCTGCTTGATACTCCTTCCTGACCTCGGCTCTGTTCCTGACTTTGGCTTGCTTATGATTTGGTACCTCGCTGTCTGCCTGTTGATGACTTTAGCTATTCCTATGACGTTGCTCCTGTCTCCCATCCCAGCTTCCTGTCTTGCTCTGGTGCACGCCTGGCGGTCTACCATACCAGCTCTGCATATCACTATCACTGAACTGCTACCTCACCGACAACAACCTTCTTGATCCCCGACAGTCTGGCTTCCGCGCACAACATTCCACAGAAACTGCCCTACTAAAACTCACTAATGACCTACTAACTGCTAAAACCAACGGCCATTACTTCATACTCATACTCCTTGACCTTTCCGCTGCCTTTGACACAGTTGACCACCCGCTCCTTCTCCGTAAACTCCACTCCATCGGTCTCCGTGACTCTGCTCTCTCCTGGTTTTCCTGTTACCTTTCTCAGTGCACTTTGTGTCACATACAACTCCAACTCCTCCGCTCTGCTTCCTCTTTCTGTTGGGGTACCCCAAGGTTCTGTTCTTGGGCCCTCCTTTTCTCTCTCTATACCTCCTCCCTGGGCCAACTGATAACCTCCCATGGCTTCCAATACCACCTCTATGCTGATGACACCCAGATCTATCTCTCCATTCCCCAGCTCACCCCCTCAATCTCCTCTCGTATCACAAATCTACTAAGCAACATATCAGCATGGATATCACATCACTACCTTAAACTCAATCTTTCAAAAACTGAGCTTGTAATATCTCCTCCTCCCCAACCCCCTACTCATGACTTTACCATTAAGATCAACAGCACTACCATTGGTCCTTCCCCTCATACCAGGGTGCTAGTCATAATCCTAGACTCTGACCTCTCCTTTGGGCCCCACATCCACTCACTGGCTAAATCCTGCCACCTCAACCTCCGGAACATTTCCAAAATCTGCCCCTTCCTGACCAATGACACCACAAAACAACTTATCCACGCCTTGGTTATATCCCGCCTCGATTACTGCAACTCCCTCCTCACTGGTCTACCGTTACACAGGCTATCCCCCCTTCATTCTATTATGAATGCTGCTGCTGCTAGACTCATACACCTTACCAACCGATCAGCGACTGCTGCCCCTTTCTGCCAATCCCTCCACTGGCTTCCACTAACCCAAAGTATAAAATTCAAAATACTAACCACAGCTTACAAAGCCACCCACAACACTGCCCCTAGCTACATCACCAACCTCACCCACAGATACCACCCAAATCGCCCACTGTGCTCCTCCCATGATATCCTCCTCTGTAGCGCCCTCATCACCTCCTCCCACGCTCACCTCCAGGACTTCTCCAGAGCCTCTCCCATCCTCTGGAACTTCCTACCACAGCACGTCCGGTCAGCCCCCACCCTGTCTGCCTTTAGGCGATCTTTGAAAACTCACTTCTTCAGGGAAGCCTACCCCACCTCCACCTAAGAACTGTACTTGAATCACCTCCACCAGATCATCCCCCGCAGCTATCACCTTTTGTATCACCTCCCCCTTCCTTTAGATTGTAAGCTCCCTGACAAGGCCCTCCTATTCCTTCTGTACTGAAATGTATTGTAATTGTACTGTCTCCCTTATATTGTAAAGCGCTGCGCAAACTGTTGGCGCTATATAAATCCTGTATTATAATAATAATAATATCACTACTGTACTGTTCCTGAATCGGTGGTTCACCAGTTCTTTAAGGACTCCAGCTGCAAGTTCTTCAGGCAACATCTGCTGGCACTCTTGTCCCCCTGGTCCCTAAACACCCTCTGTTCCACTTCCAGCGGGTCAGGGCTAGTGACAAAAGTGAGGCAGACCTCGCTTATCCGTCTCCTATCAGGTACGTGACATAGTGACTGGGATTCAGTGCACTGGATTATAGAGTTCACTTTTTTTGTGAGTAATATTTTAATAATGAATAAAGGTGTAGCACTCTCCTAGGCAGCTAGGGGGAGCTAGATCACAAATTGTTAGAGACTAAGCATCAGCCCTGGTGAAACAGTCAGAGCAGGATCAAATTGTGGTGAGAGCTGAGAGGCTCTGCAGATCAGTTCCCTGAGACTTCCCTCTGCACTAGAACTTTGGAGAGAGCTCTAGAAGCAGTAGGCTAAGGTAAGGAGTGGCTGAGCTGCATGTTTGAAGGATCCTTGGCCAAACCCCACCAGGAGGCTTGGCATGAGGTGAGCACCTACAGGCAGGAAAGCTTAGAAGGAGGAACGCTCAGGACTTCACCTGCCCCCAGAACGTCGACCACCTATGCAGCAGGGAAGGAGCGGCCTAGCTAGAAGGCCTGTTAGCTGCCACTGACCCACCAGCAGCATAGGAGAAGGACTGTGTAAGTGGACCTGCACCCTCTGGGCCAGTAAAAGGAAAGAGGCACTCAGGTGGGAAACTGGATTAGCTTTTTACCCAGGACTGTTGACATTGCAGTCACTGGATCCCCTGCTCAGGGATACACCCAGGACAGCTGGATGAGGAGATTCATCTGGGGTCTGGGGTGGTACTACAGGAGATGATGGCTAGCTCTCCAAAAGAGACTCTTTACTGTAAAGACTTTTACCTAGTTGCTAAGGAGTTTATCCTCTGTTTTCTGACATTACCATTGGGGAAACCATACACTCCTCCTTACCCCATTAAAGTTCAATTCCCCTAATAAGTTCAAAGTAAAGCTCAAGGACTAGTTACTGTCTCCTAATGCAAGTCTGGGTGAAGAGAGTGTGTGTTTCCTGACTGTGCAGGACTGTAGGGGGATCCAAACTTAAGCGACTCCTAAGGGGGTAGTGCTACAAAGGCTTGAATAGATTCATACTACACTACACTACACTACACTCCTATTCTTATTACGTCCTGGTGAGTGGAGGAGTCTGTATAAAATTAAGAGCAGTGAATGCTGGGAGGATTGCAGTATTTCTCTAACCCAGTGATCTGGAAGGCACATTTGACTTTCACCTCATGGTGGATCGTGGTTTGGAGGTAAGAGTCAGTAGAGACAGGTGGTGGGACACAATGGTGGACCAGTTTGCACCCTGTGTGCATAGACACGTATTTCACATTGATTAATGGTGGAGCCACAGGAATATTCAGAAGAGAGCTTTGTGGATTTCATTTGAATTATAAGGACTAAGCACTCTTTTGCTAACTGGACACGGGATTGCAATATATATATATATATATATATATATATATATATATATATATATATATATATATATACAGTATTTCTATAGTGCCAACGGTTTGCTCAGCGCTGTACATCATAATGGGAGACAGTACACAAGACAGTACAGTAACAATACAATACACGAGGGGTTCGAGGGCCCTGCTCCTTGGAGCTTACAATCTAGGAGGGAGGGGAGAGTGGTACAGGAGGAAATAGCTGTGGGGGATGGAGTGGTGGGAAGAGTGGAGGAGATCAGCAAATTAGGTGAGGGTGGGGTAGGGTTCTCTGAAGAGATGGGTTTTCAGGGTGCACCTGAATGTAAGGAGGGAAGGTGACAGTCTAATGGATTGGGGTAGTGAGTTCCAAAGGATGGGGGAAGTCCTGGAGACGGGCATGGGAGGAGGAGACCAGGGAACTGGAGAGAAGAAGGTCTTGTGAGGAGCGGAGAGTGTGTTTTGGGTGGTAGATGGATATCAGGTCGGTGGTGTAGTTTGGGGCAGTGTTATGAACAGCTTTGTACGTTAATGTTAATATTTTGCATTTTATGCGTTGGGCAATCGGAAGCCAGTGGAGGGATTGGCAGAGGCGGGTGGTGGATACGGAGCGGTTGGTAAGGTGGATGAGTCTGGCAGCAGAATTCAGGATAAACTGAAGCGGGGATAGCCTGTGTTGGGGTAGGCCGGTGAGGAGGGAGTTGCAATAGTCAAGTTGGGAGATAAGGGAGTGAATGCGTTGCTTTGTAGTTTCTGGAGTTAGGAACGTGCGTATTTTGGAGATGTTGCGGAGGTAGAGTCTGCATGAATTTGTCAGCGATTGGATCTGGGGCTGGAAAGACAGATTGGAGTCTAGAATGACAGCTAGTACCTTGGCTTGTGTGGTGGGGCTGATGGTGGCGTTGGTCATGATGGAGAGGTCAGGGGGGGCGCGGGCAGGTGGGAAAACTAGGAGCTCGGTTTTGGCAAGGTTTAATTTGAGGAAGTGGAGTGACATCCAGTCTGATATGTCGTTCAGAAGGCTAGTGATTCGGGCAGAGACTGAAGGAGTGAGGCGAGGGGTAGAGAGATAGATCTGAGTATCATCGGCATAGAGATGGTAGTTGAAGCTGTGGGAGTGTATCAGTTGGCCAAGGGAGGAGGTATAGATGGAGAAGGGAAGGGGCCCGAGGACAGAGCCTTGGGGGACCCCAACAGAGAAGAGGAGTGAGGGGGAGGTGGCAGCGTTATAGGTAAATAAAAACAAAGATGTAACTTGCGAGCCACTTACTGCTATTACAGGATCGCAAACATACAACACATCCTCTTTAAATGTGCAAATAACTCAAAAACATAAAAACAATATGTTGCGCTCCTTCTTTGAATATTAAATCAATACATATTTCCAAAAAATATATTAAAAAAATCAATATTAATAAACTTGTGAAAAACAGAAAATCATGTGAAATCCAAATGTCATCCCGTGCTCATTATACAAAAAATATATAATATAAAAAATATATAAAAATTAATCAGTCTTCAATGAAAAAAATGTGACTTTCCCAGTGACTCAAATCAATAATTCCAGGTGACTTCCCTAGTGAGTATAAGATGTGCGCTCACCTCCAGATTAGCCTGAGTGGTGGGTCCCTCTCAGGCTGCTTCCCGTCTCCTACTCCTGCTGGGATCTTACTCTTATACTGCTTATCTCCTTTCCTTTCCTTGGCAGGAGCCCTCAGTGGAAAGAAAATTACCAAAAATAGTGCTTTATCGTTTTAAAAAACAGTGCTTTGGGGGGGCGCTCGTGAGCAGCAACCAAGATGGCTGCTATCTAACTTTGCTCCTCGGCCACCGGACACATCGGCCGATTTCTGCTCCTCAGGGGGGGGTCCCCCTGCTTCTTCTCTGGCCCCTTGTCACCCTGGTGCCCTGATGGGCAAAAAAACGCTGACCGCCCGTGCCTCCAGCTCCCGGCGGGCGGCGCCGGAGTTTGCGGCCTACCTGCCGGAGGTCGCGGCTGAAGCCGCGGCCTCGATTTTGGGCCGGCCGCCGAACACTTCCAGGACCCCGGCCGCGGATTCGTGGCTCCCACCGGAGACCTTAAATGGAGCCCCAGCCGCAATTTTGGGTCCCATGCCATCACCATCTGCAGGTGGGTCGGACCATGGCAGTGTGGAGGACCCGTCCCAGCAGTCTCCCATGCCATCTCTGCGGGATGCTGAGCTCCTGCGCCGCTTCCAGTTTATGTTGCAATCAGAATTGTCCTCCGCTACCTCCAAGCTGGCCGACCGTCTCTCACGGGAAATTCGGGAGTTGGGCAGCCGGACGAACAACCTCGAAGATAAAATGGATGCTGCGGCTACGGTCCTTGAAAATCACGAGCAGGATTTATGCGACCTCAAGAAAGAATTGGCGGACGCGCTGCTAAGGCTTGAGGATTTTGAAAATCGTTCCTGCCGTGGCAATTTGCGGTTAAGGGGTATCCCGGAAAAAACAGTGCTTTATTTAAGTATCAGTTGCACTCACATTTAAATAGTGTAAAAACCACTTTTATATCACCAACAATTTTGTGCCTTTTCCCAGTGATTCAAATCTAATCAGTAATTCCAGGTGACTTCCTTAATGAGTATAAGATGTGCTCTCACCTCCAGATTAGCCTGTAACAGTCCACTTAATGGGACTGATGTTTGTTGCACCATATAAAGAGTGGTGGGTCCCTCTCAGGCTGATTCCCATCTCCTATTCCTGCTGGGATCTCCCTCTTATGCTGCTTATCTCCTGTTTTCCTTTCCTTAGCAAGTGCCCTCAGTGGAAAGAATATTGCCAAAAATAGTGCTTTATCTTTTTAGTGTAAAAACCACTTTTATATCACCAACAATACATCAACAGCATGCCAAACACTGCCTGCCTTGTGTAGACCTGTTGTCCTCGAATGGCTAGTGACGTCGTAGCCCCTCCCCTATGCGTTACGCCGCTGGTCACGCGGCTTCATCACGGGGTTGTGATTGCTTCATGCGGCTTCATCAGGGGGTTGTGATTGCCCAATCACAACCCCCTGATGAATCCGTGTGACCAGCAGCGTAGGGGAGGGGCTACGACGTCGCTGGCCATTCGAGGATGACAGGTCTACACAAGGCAGGCAGTGTTTGGCATGCTGTTGATGTATTGTTGGTGATATAAAAGCAATTTTTACACTATTTAAATGTGAGTGCAACTGGTACTTTAATAAAGCACTGTTTTTTAAAAAAGATAAAGCACTATTTTTGGCAATATTCTTTCCACTGAGGGCACTTGCCAAGGAAAGGAAAACAGGAGATAAGCAGCATAAGAGGGAGATCCCAGCAGGAATAGGAGATGGGAATCAGCCTGAGAGGGACCCACCACTCTTTATATGGTGCAACAAACATCAGTCCCATTAAGTGGACAAAAACATTATTAGCCTGTTACAGGCTAATCTGGAGGTGAGCGCACATCTTATACTCACTAGGGAAGTCACCTGGAATTATTGATTTGATTCACTGGGAAAAGTCACATATATTTTTTTTTTCATTGAAGACAGATTAATTTTTATATATTTTTTATATTATATATTTTTTGTATAATGAGCATGGGATGACATTCTGATTTCACGTGACTTTCTGTTTTTCACAAGTTTATTAATATTGATTTTTTTATATATTTATTGGAAATATGTATTGATTTAATATTCAAAGAAGGAGCGCAACATATTGTTTTATGTTTTAGCATTATAGGTAACACTGAAGGAGCGTTGGGATAGATAGGAAGAGAGCCAGGAGAGAGCGGTGTCTCTGAGGCCAAAAGAGTATAGTTTTTGGAGGAGGAGGGGGTGGTTGACCACGTCGAAAGTTGCGGAGAGGTCGAGGAGTAGTAGCACTGATATAAATAAATATATATATATATATATATAGTGGGGTTAGCTCAGGTGGGGGATCTCCTTCCCTGGGGCAAAGGTAGACCGCACAGCAGGCTTTCGTCAAAATCTGACTGGTTGTCAGTTTTATTTAAAAGGTTTGCAGAAAACATCAAAATAAACCCTTGCCATCCAGGCACTAACTAAACAGAAGACGTTTCCTCTCTCAGAGGTGAAGGGCTTCTCCCTGTCACCAAAACAAAACAAAAGCAAACCTTTTCTTGTAGGTATAGTACACACACAGCTCTCTCAGAATACCTCTCTGAGTCCCAGGCCATGAGCGACTCCTTGCTCCAGCCCTGCCCTTTTTATATCACCTGTTGGTGGACATCAGTGGAGTCCAAACTCTGGTCCGGAACCACCTCTGCCATTGTGGCCCCAAAAACCCGGAGTGGACTCCACCTTACACCTCACCATATGACCTCATGCGAGGTGACACATATCGTCCATCCATCACTTTGCCGTTCATACTGTCACATATCCCCCCCTCTGCTCAAGCCCCTTTGCAGTTTCCCCGCTCTGTGTTCCACCGTAAATTTGAACGCTTGTAGCGCAAGAAACCACCTTGTCACTCGGCTATTTTTCTCCTGGTTATCGCACATCCATTTGAGCGGGGCATGATCAGTAACCAACTTAAACTGTCTTCCTAACAGGTAATATTTCAGGGCCTCCAAGGCCCATTTGATGGCCAAACCTTCCTTCTCTACAATGGCATAGTTTCTCTCATGTTTGTTGAGCTTTCTACTTAGGAAGACCACGGGGTGCTCCTCCCCATCTCTGATTTGGGACAGTACCGCACCTAGTCCCACGTCGGAGGCATCAGTCTGTACCACAAACTCTGTTGTGAAATCTGGAGTCACAAACACAGGTTGGGCACAAAGAGCTTGTTTCAGCCTTTGAAATGCGGTCTTCGCCTCGGGATTCCACTTAATCATGACCGACCCCTACCTTTTGTCAGATCTGTCAGTGGGGCTGCAATGGTGGCAAAATTGGGGATAAACCGCCTGTAGTATCCTGTGATCCCAAGAAATGCCTGGACTTGCTTTTTATTTACAGGTTGGGGCCACTTTTGAATCGCCTAAATTTTATTGATCTGAGGCCTAATGAGACCTCGACCAATGATGTAGCCAAGATATTTGGCCTCCTCTAAGCCTATGGCACACTTTCTGGGGTTGGCGGTAAGACCTGCTTCCCTCAGCGAATCTACTACCGCTTGCAAGCGGGACAAATGAGACTCCCAGTCTGGACTGTGGATGACGACATCGTCCAAATAGGCAGCTGCAAATTGGCGATGTGGTCTTAGCGTTTTGTCCATCATTTGTTGGAATGATGCCGGAGCACCATGTAAACCAAACGGCATCCGCTTATACTGAAAGGACCCCTCGGGGGTAGAGAATGCCGTCTTTTCTTTTGCAGCTTCCGTTAAAGGAATCTGCCAATAGCCTTTGGTTAAATCTAAGGTGGTTATGTACCGAGCCGTTCCCAACCTGTCAATGAGCTCATCCACCTGAGGCATCGGGTACGCATCAAACTTAGACACACTGTTCAGTTTCCTGAAATCATTACAGAAACGAATTGTTCCATCTGGTTTTGGGACCAACACTATGAGACTCGACCACTCACTGTGAGATTCCTCAATCACTCCCAACTCTAACATGTCCTTTATTTCTTTTGCCACCGCTTCCCGCATGGCCTCGGGTATTCTATAGGGCTTGACATTTACGCGGACCCCGGGCTGGGTAACTATGTCATGCTGTATGACCGTCGTCAGTCCAGGTAGGTGAGAGAATAAATCTCCATTTTTCCTCACAAACTCCTTAACATCATTTTGTTGGGCTATTGACAAGGTTTCCGTTATAGGTACCTGAGGGGCCACAGGAACCACGTCCTTTTGGGGGCTTGGTACTGCCAACAAACTTTCCCTGTCTTTCCAAGGTTTTAAGAGATTAACATGATAGATTTGTTCGGGTTTCCTTTTTCCTGGCTGGTAAACTTTATAATTTACTTCCCCCACTTTCTCCCTAATTTCAAAGGGACCTTGCCACTTTGCGAGGAATTTACTTTCCACGGTGGGGACTAGCACCAGCACTCTATCCCCAGGGTTGAAGATACGGATCCTGGCACCCCGGTTATAAACCCTTCTCTGGACCTCCTGGGCTTGCTCCATGTGTTCCCGAACAAGTGGCACGACAGCAGCGATTCTATCCTGCATCTGTGAGATATGCTCGATGACACTTCTATAGGGCGTGGACTCTGTCTCCCAGGTTTCTTTTGCAACATCTAGCAATCCCCGGGGATGTCTACCATACAGTAATTCAAAAGGTGAATATCCTGTAGATGCCTGAGGTACTTCTCGTATAGCAAACATGAGATATGGTAGCAAAAAATCCCAATTTCTCCCATCTTTGTCCACCACCTTTTTTAACATATTCTTAAGGGTCTTGTTAAACCTTTCCACAAGCCCATCGGTTTGGGGGTGGTAGACCGAGGTACGGAGATGGGAGATTTTGAACAATTTGCATAACTCTTTCATAACTCTAGACATAAATGGCGTGCCCTGATCCGTTAATAACTCCTTTGGAATACCTACACGACTAAACACCCGGACAAGCTCTTTGGCGATATTTTTAGCGGAGGTATTACGCAAGGGGATGGCTTCAGGATACCGGGTGGCATAGTCAAGTATAACCAGTATGTGCTGATGGCCCCGGTCAGACTTTACTACTGGACCCACTAGGTCCATGCCCACTCTTTCAAACGGTACTTCAATTATGGGTAGAGGTACTAGCGGACTGCGAAAATGGGGTGAGGGCGCAGAATATTGACATTCCGGGCATGACTCGCAATGCGCTTTGATGTCTCCATGTAAGCCTGGCCAAAAGAATCTCTGGGTTATTCTCTGCTTTGTTTTCTCTACACCCAGGTGTCCACCCATTATATGCCCATGGGCTAAATCTAGTACCATCCGGCAAAAGGGTTTGGGGACCACTAACTGTTCTACCACCTCCTCCCCTTGCTTTACCACTTGATACAGCAAGTTATTGTTAAGAGCCATGTAGGGAAAAGACACCGCTACATCATTTTCAACTGGTTCCCCATGAATTATTTTAATGTTTTCACGGGCTCTATTAAGTGTGGAATCTTTCAGTTGTTCCATACAAAAATCCTCTTTTCTCTGCAGGATCTCCTCACCTGCACACACCGATAGTGCAGAGTCATGCACCAAACACAGTTCAACACATGAACTTACTTCCTTGCTGGGATCTCTAGTTCTGCCCACTGCATCCTCCACCATATGTGGTAACTCGCTTCAAATGGTAGAGCTCTTCTTGTTAAAGCACACAGCAACTCGCTTCTTTAAGGGCTTTTTTGCCCTCTTTTATTTAAGAAAGTTCAAGTAACAAAAATGCTTCCCACACAGGGGTATCCACCATCAAACAAATTCACAGTATTCAGCCTCCTGGCTTGTACGCAGTTTTAAGTCTGCCTCCTGCAGACTCTTCCCAAAATATGTCACTAGCACACAGCTATTCTGGCTTCCACCTGACTCCAAGGCAGAGACGACCTGTCTGCCGGGGTGGAGCCCTCCTGACTCCTGTCTGCCGGGGTGGAGCCCTCCTGACTCCTGTCTGCCGGGGTGGAGCCCTCCTGACTCCTGTCTGCCGGGGTGGAGCCCTCCTGACTCCTGTCTGCCGGGGTGGAGCCCTCCTGACTCCTGTCTGCCGGGGTGGAGCCCAGAATCATGGCCTGGCCTCCCCTAAAAGGCCTGCACACACCTGTGCAATCAGCACGCTGGCTGCTCCCAAAATATGGGCCCAGGATTGGAGATTTCATCCCTCCCAAATCTCTAAGAAATCTCCAGGCTACAGGTCCCAAAACAGGCTTTACAAACCAAAGAGGAAACTGATAAACCAGTTTCCTCTGCATTATGAGATCTGCCTGGAGCCCCTCAACCTGTATGGTTGAGAATCCTGGGTCTCCATCGTGATTTCCACCGTGGCAGGATACCGCACTGCCACAATATATATATATATATATATATATATATATATATATATATATATATATATATATATATATATATATATATATATATATATATATATATATATAATATATGTGTGTATGTATATATTTTAGATTGCATTATACTTGAGCAGTGTGTTACTTATGGTAAATGTATACACTTATTGTACTTCACAATTTGTTACATGTGAAAGCTGTTCTTTTGATGTTATGCATTCACATACATAATGGTATTTTGAAAATATAAAGGGGTAGTTTTTGTTGCGCTTCACCTTTTTTTTATATAGATTTTTTTTTTTCTCTTAACTGTAGATTATCTTTGTTAGAGATTTTAGGGAAGTCTTCCAGTTTCTTCTACAGAGAAATCTCAATGGCTTCAGGGCTGTGGTAACAGTCCTTTAATCTCTGCCATGCCATCATGAATTTGTACAGACCTGATTCTCTTGGCCTGTCGAAATGACTCTGGTCCGAGCCACTTTGTTAGCAGATCTAGCCATAATACTGAGATCTCTGATGATGCCTTGGAAAGATGTCTTCCATGCCCAATAGTTCTCTGGGTGATCATCAAATGTTAATAGCCTGGTGCTCACTATTGCTCGCCGAAATAGGTGCTTTGCTAGATCATTTGTGCCTGAGGATCTTAACGGACCAATTCCTAAGGTCAGATACATAATTCATGTTACGTGATGGATGCTGAGGGTGAGCATCATCCTTGCTTTCTTGAATGTGTACCCTTGGTGCTGGGACAGCTTTGGAGTTGATGTAGAAAGGGGGGGACAGTACAGAAATATCTGAAGAGGGCTGTTGGTATGTCAAGTCAGGAAACTGTGGGAATGTAGTGGAGATATGTTTGATAGACACATACTCTGTCATAATTTGATCTGGAGCATGGTTCTATACATATTCTGGAGTCCTGAATCGTGAGTTGCTATTTTCTCCAGATCCTTGAACGGATCCCTTTCCGAACCAACCAAAGTTTTGCATACTGTGGCTATTTCTGATGCTGCCACCCTTTGAGTCCACAGCACATGACTACTAGCTTCTAGCTCTGCTTTCTTCCTCAAGGAGTTGGCTTCTAACTCTCTACTTTGTGCTTCATGGAGTTGGTTTCCTGTCTCAAGGAGTTTGCTTCTAAATCTGCTTTCTGCCTCAAGTCCGCTTCTTTTTTGAGCGTATAAGGCATCTGCACATGCTGCTTCCACCTTTGCTCTCGCTCTGAGGCCTGCAGAACTGACTGATGATCTCCTGGAATGCACTGAATATCAGGAGCCAGACATGTGAGACCTGGTCTCTGAAGTTTGATGAAGAATGTCCACACTCCTATCTGGATCCATGATGTATGAATCAAAGTGGAATACAGTTCGAAGTACATTTTTGTGTGGATTCTTTACTATCAAATGAAGCTCCTTTTATCTTCGCCTGTATATGTATGCTTTTTTTTTTACTGTGAAGCTCCTTAATCATCACCTGTATGCAGATGCCTTTTCACTGTGAACATCCTATTAGCTTTGCCCCTATACAGATACATTTTTACTATGCTATCCTACTAATGGTTAGCCCACAGCTAGCTAACAAAACTAACAGAAGCAGCATTGTGTTTTATTCCAAAACTGAATTTACATGTATATACGTGACTTTAACAAACACAACAAATGAACTTACAGGCATATGTGTATCAGAGGGAGAAAAGAGGCCTTCACTGGTGTATTCTGGAAGCTAAAGTCAAAGTTCTGTGGTAGATGAGAAATCTTTATTTTTAACAAACATGAGACACTTCCTGTTCTTTTATTGATAAAAATACAGAAAGGGTGCAATTAGAGTGAATACCCAATAGATGGCTCCCTACTCAACCCAGTCAGTCAAAGTCCCTGTGGAAATCCCCCCCTTCCCTTTCCTTATCTTCCTGAACTGGTCTCTCCTCCTCTTTCCTCTCTTCCACTTTCTTTTCTCTCATTCTTTTTTTCACAAATCCCCTCATTCCCCCCCACCCCTTTTTTTTTACTTGTTTCTCAGTCTTGGCATGAAGAGCATGGGCTAGCCTCATTTTTCTTCCCCACTTGGAAGCATTCATTTTTCAGCTGGGGAGGCCCCACAGGTTGGTGTCACTGCCTTGTCAATCAATAAAGGGCAGACTTATTGGGTTATGTATTTGTTGTAGTTTAATGTTGTGCTGACTTTTACCCCATTGTTCTGTTATCTCCTAATTATTATAATGGGCCTCTTTGCTTACACCTGGTCCATATAACTACATTATCGTACTGTGTTACTGTGCTATATACTAAAAAAACCTCAATAAATCATTTATTAAACAGAATCTGACTGTGAGGTCTCCTCCCACTACCTCACCACTCTCATAAGGCATAATCAGAATTTGTTTCACAATAAGTTGATTTTGTTTTATGAGAATTTTAGATAACATTAAAAGATGCATAACAATGGTACATGAGTTAACAGTGTATACAAAAGGTGTAACCACGGCTGAAGGACATTGGAGCCCAATGTGAAAAGGTATATGTTCAGTTTACGCAGCCTGGGCTATGACAATATCAGAATTCTGCCCCATTGTACCAATTATGTAACTTCAAAGGTAAGCAGGGAGGGATGTCACTGGTTCATGGCTAAGGTACAAACGCAGAAGAGGAAAAGCGGAGAGAGGAAAAAGAAGCCAAGGGTGAAGCTAAGAGGGACAAGAGGAATCACAGATGGAGAGAAGATGTTTGCATGGGAAAGAGAGGGAGGAGAATAAAATAGGAAGGGAGGGAGGAATGGGAAATAACCCCAGGTAGGCCGTTGGTCAAAAGGTTAAATAGTAGTCATGAAAACCGTCACACCAAGAGCAGAGATCTATCTATGTTTAGGTGAGCATTGTTAGATATCCAGGGGTCCCAGACCCTCTGGAACATAGTGTATAATTCTGCAAGTATAGAGGTTGCGTAGACACGCCAGCATGCCCTGTACCGTAAAGAGACTATTTAGGAAAAATAGGCTACTGGTCTCAGGGCTCCCCCATGCTGCTGAGCGACCACCACTGCCATGGTTGTACAATTGTCTCTAGCATACACATGGAATGGCAAACTATAATAAGGAAGGCCCAAAGCAGGAGTGGAAACTAAAGAGGACTTCAAGATTTTGTAGGCATATGTCAGCTCTCGGCTCCAAACAGTTTGGTTGGATGCCTCAATGTTGGTAGCTGCTCTAAATTTGTGATTGTATGAGCAATCAGTTATCCATTGTCTACAGTAGTTTATCATACCAAGAAAGGACAGCATATCCTCCTTAGTGTTGGGGCGGGGAAAACCCACAATGGCTTGGATCCTTGTTTAACTCACAGTACGTGTGCCTTTTGACAGTGTGAATCCCAGATACTTAACAGACTGCTGGCAATATTGCATTCTATGTTTTGCCACCTTGTGTCCTTCATTATCCAAATATTCTAACAGAGACCTACTATCCTGCCTACATGCCACTATGCTTCCGCTACATTCTTATGTAGCTGAAGCATAGTGGCACGATAGAAGGTCATCCACATCAATATGTTCAACACAGAACTATGGGGTGGGGTCCAGCTCTGCAAGGATGCACGGAGAGCCATAGAGTACACTGCAGGTGAATCTGTGTAGCCTTGGGGCATTCTCCGCCAGGTAAGCTGGCGGCAATTTCCTATCATATCATCCTAGGAGAAGGCCCGTAGTTGTTGTCTCTTCATCCATAGGTACGGAAAAAAAGGCATTTGACAAATCCAGCACAGTATAACACTGTATGGAGCAGGGTATGGATGACATCAATGTTGGTACATCTGGGACAATGGAAGCAAAAAGTTGACGCTGTATTTAACTGAATCCCATTGGCGTAAGGAATGTACCAAAGAGGTGTATGAAAGTTTAGGTCTATGGCAAGGGGGGAAATCCATAATAGATTAACAGAAAGGGAGAGGAGAGAATTAAGTGATGGTTACGTGTACCCAAATGGGCATTTTGGCAGTAGTGTGGAGAGAGACAAGATGGGTGATTTTTGCTCTGCAGTGTAGTAAAACTTAAGGTTGGATACTGCCAGGCCACCCACCAGCCTATGATGATACAGGACTGGAGTGGGGAGTCTGGGTGTACAGCGGTGCCAAATGAAATTGAACTGTTTATCTTGCTTAATCTGCAGTATGTGACCGGTGATAGGAATTGGGAGGACTCTAATGTACTATAGGAGTTTCGGCAAATAAGTCATGTGAAAGGCATGAATTCTACCAAACCAGGAGATTTGATAGGACAACCAGGAAGCCAGATGATATGACAACAACGTGTGTGTTTGTGTGGCAAGGAGTTAGGCCATGAAAAGATGTAGTTTTGACGGATCCTATCAAGGTTTATGCTCCGCGGTGCACGTTAAGGTAAGTATGAATTGCCCGTAGATGTGTCTAGTATGGGTTGTAGTGGGATGTTAAAGTCAACCCCCCCCCAGTACTAGGATGCCTGATTGAAAAGCACTGTGTTGGTTCACCACTGTGTTAACAAAAGTCTTTTTTTTATTTTTTTGTGTTAGGGCAGTAGAGATTTGCCAGAATAATCAGTCAGTCGTAAAGGCCATTATTCAAGAAAAGGAGCCATCCATCACTGTCAGCCAGGATGTAGGTAATATAAAGGGGAGATGTTTGGAGATGAGGGTGGAAACTCCTTTTGTTTTTAGCTAAATCCATAGTAGCATGATATAGGGAAGTACTGGTTTGTCAGTTTAGGGATGGAGGAGGTACAGAAATGCGCCTTGTGAATGAACACATCTTCGACTTTCAGCTTCCTCATATGCATTTCTGGGACATTTTAGACCCTGTGCATTTAGCAAGATCAGTTTTAAGTCTAGTCACCTATTTCAATTTTATCATGGGTGTTGGTATGCTAGGCCTGTGGCACAAACTGAAGTTGGTTTGGCTGTATAAAGTGGGATGCAGAGCCATAGTCAGGTAAAGTTATTTAAAAAGAGAAAAAGAATGGGGGGAAAAATGTGCATTTAATTTATTTTCTTTGGAGCTTGTAAAGCATTGCATGCCCTGCAGGTCTCCAGCAGACTTTCAGTTTAATCTGTGTGCCTATACCTTATACAAGCAGACAGTTTTACACTAACAGGAAGGCTGAATGAACTACCACAGTGCTCCACAACACCATGGTAGTTCAATGAGAACTACAAGCTGACATCCGCAAAGGATGTTGGTACTTGTAGTTCATTCATTCTCAAAACTCTGTGAATGATGCGGCCGTGTGGGAAGAGCCCCTGATTTTAAAAAACTGACAGCTAGAATGGGGCACTTCTCATTGTACTGCTGTCATGGGGAGGGAGGGGGGGATTGGGCAGCGGCTGCAGCATTGGGAACATGTTACATGTTCCGCCCTAGAAATGGGTGGAACATGTAACATGTTCCCAACGGTGAAGTTATCATTTAAGCATTCCCAAAGGGAATATAAGTTTAACGGTTGTAGTCCTCTTATTAGCATTGTTGTCTTTTTCTGAACTCTCCAGCTCCAGCACATCCTTCTTGAGGATTGGTAACCAGAACTGGATGGCATACTCAAGATGTGGCTGAACCAGAGTTTTGTGGTAGAATTATAGTCTTGTCTTTTGAGATGGGAATGAGGGACACCTATTAGCAAATGTATGTAGTTATAGGATACACCCCCTGCCATGCCCCATTAAAGGAGAATTACAAAAAAAAATAGTTTTTTTTTTTTTTTTTACCCTTACTATTCCTTTATACTGGCTTTTGAAGTTTTCAAATACAACAATTAAGAAACTGGATGAATGGTTTTAGCACTGTAAAACACTTTTTGAAAGATAAATAATGCATTTTATATACTACTGTATAAATCAGACCAAAATGAGGGACAAATGAGGAGAAAAGAGGGGCAGAGGGACTCTGTTCCAAATCCGGGAGAGTCCCTCGAAATCCGGGACAGTTGGGAGGTTTGGTAAATACCCTTTGTAATGCATGCTAATAGTCTGCTAACTTTGTTTGCTAAACTTTGGCACTGTATGCTGTTTCCAAGCCTGTGATCTACTAGGACCCGCAGATCATTTTTCTTCCCTGATTCCCCCAGAGGTTCTTCCCCTAGTGAGTAACTTGCATTCAGATTTTTAGCCCCCAAATGCATTACCTTACACTCCTTTTTTTTTAATTGAGGACTTCTTGTAAAGTTTCTATATCCTGATGTGAAGGTATTGCCCTGCCTAGTTTTATATCATCAGCAAACACTGGGATTGAACGATTTATACCAACCTCTCTATTGTTTATGAACAAATTAAACAGAATCGGTAGCAGAGGAGCTCCTTGGGTATCCCAATTACAAATCCAGACCATTCAGAACATACACTATTTATCATCACCCCCTGGATGCACCCCTGTAATCCAGTTTCCTGTTTGTTTGATTATGCTGTGTTGATCTTTGTTTCAAGAGATCATTACTGTCTGGTGACACTGGAACTGCTGTGGCTAGTGATCAGGAATACGGTTGTAGGCTGAAGCAGGCCATACATGACTCAGTTTTGCTTAACTAGCTGGCCAAATGAAACAAATTAATATTTCTCTTTTGTTCATTGACAGATACAGCCTTCACAATCTTGACCATAGGGTTATATCGCTACCTTCAGGAGTAGAACTAGGCAGAAAAAAAGAACATGCACAGCACCGCCTATGGGCAGTCCTAACTTGTAGTAAACCCCCACTCTGTGATAGGCAGCTCAGCTTTTTTTTTTTTGCCTAGTGTAGGAGTAAGGATCCCTGCTGAGACCTGTGGTTCTGTGGATTTTTTTTTCTTCTCTTTTCTTCTCTCATTTCTGCGGAGATTTTCAATCATCTGCTGGGCTGGGCAACAGGCTGGATAATATAGATCCTTGTAGTCCCCCCAGCCTGCCAATGAGCATGTGCAGACCTTAGCTCAGTGCTGGGTCAGCTGTGATGAGCCCCATTTTGGACTGGGATGGCTGGCGAGTTAAATGTCTCACAGGGACACATATGACCAGGCACTGCATCACAGTGTCATCATGGCCGAAAGGCCCCACCCCCATGTCCATGGGAGGCGGATCTGTCTTGGGTGTGTTACCCGCAATTTTTGCTGGATTGGTAAGTATATGCCTCTGTCTCCCTTCCAGGGTGTGGTACGGCCTGCAGGTACCCCCTGGGGCTATTGCTTCTGTGGGATCTCCTCTTCCCCTCTGGCACTGGGATCATTTAGCAGCTCCTTGCCCTCCTAGCCAGCTGTCCATTTGCCCTATCCCATGCCAGGATTTACTGTCAGACCTTCCCTCCCCGCCGGGTCTCCTGCTCTTCAATTACCTGGGAGAGCCAGGGCTGCTGTTCCCTAGTAGGGGAGGTCCTGTAAGGTGTGGGGTGCTCACTGTGCCCGCTATGTGCTGGGTGAGCATCTGGATTCCTTTACCGCCATGATCATGGCTCCCATTTAGTTGGTGGGGTCGAACTGCATGCAACGGCCAAGTTCTTGTAGACTGCAAGGTGGCCATTTTGCCTTGGTCCTGCCATCGTTCCTGGCTCTGGATGACTTTTCAGACTGTAATGAGGGTCAGGCGGTGGTAATTTTCTTGTAGCCTGCCAGTGGCCTCTTGCAGTCCCCGTGTGCAGGTCCTCCTGGTGGTTGGAGCGGCGTCTCCTGTCGGTCTGGAACTGCCTTTCTACATGAGGAGTCTCCCTTCACCTGGCGGATGGACAGCACACAGCACTACTCCTCGGCTCTTTGAGTTGGTGGTGGTTAGCCCTACTGGGGTCCCCCCCGGTCTGCGGCATCACTTAGGGCATTTGCTCTCCTTCCTCGCAGGTGTTCTGTTCCTGGCTGTGCCCAGACGAGCCCGAGATCCTCTCATGGCATCTGAAGAATGTGCCCCACCTTCAGACCCCATTCCCCCCCCCCCGTAGTGGCTGCTAGTTCCTCTGGATCCTCTATTCGCTTGGATGCTCTGCTGGGGGTCCTGGAATCCTTCGTTTCCCTGGTTGAGGCAGCATTTAGGCACAAGGTGAGTGAAAAACACCCCCTACCTTCTCCCTTCTCAGAGGAGCATTCCGAGTCAGGCTCCGCCATTTTCTGAGTGCTCAGATGATACGGCCCCTGGTTCATCTGACAGTGAAGAAGAGTCCTTGGCAGCCATTGCCACGGTTGAAAAGGCACTTGTGGCTGTGCTCCATAACCACGGATCGTTCTTGGCTACCAAGGAGGTATCTGCCTCCTTTGGGTCTCACAAGCTGGCCCGTACCAATAAGGTTTTCCTTACCCAACCTATTTTGATTTATTTACAAGTATTGGGAACTCCCACAGTTGTCCTTTTCAGTCCTAAGCTGTTTTTCTGTGCATTACCCCTTTGAGGAGTCCTTTTGTGAAGAAGTGGTCCCTCCTGTCATGGATTCCCCCCATCTCTAGGTTGAACAAGGTGACACATGATTCCGGTAAAGGGGTCTCTTTCCTTCAAGGACCCCGCAGACAAGAGGGCGGATTTGACTGCCCACTCTAAGTTTACGATCGGGGGCTTGGCCCTTCACCCAGTATTGGCCACAGCGCTTGTGTGTCAGACGCTTACTGTGTGAGCTAAACTCTTACACTGGGAATGATAGTAATAAATAGTAAGCGCTCATAAATAGTGCAAGCAGCTGAACATATAGGAAAACACATAAAAAATCCCAAAATACATATACAGAAGAAATGCAGCGCTCTAAAATTAATATTGGAAATAGTAGACACAGTCCAGTAAAACAACAGTGCTCCTTGTTTCCCAGTGTAAATGGTAGAATTTTGCACTAACCAGAACGCGCATGGGTAATGCGCATATATGTGTAAATCCTGAAGATCCTTTTCTCCACTTAAGGCTGGTCAGATATATGGCTTGGAAGAATGGAGATCCTACGCCCTCATGTGGTGGGAAATAATCCAGCAGGTCAAAGCTATGACGATCCAGATGAGCCTCCACAGGAACTGGCACAGGAATCCCAAGGGCTACAAGGATGGAAAAGCTCCTCACAGGAGACACAGGGGAGCACTCATAGTGTAGTAATTTAAAACTTTATTTGAAAGCAGCACAGGTGCAGAATACAGGAGAATAGCCAAGTATGGGCAAACACACTGACCCTATTAGATGTCAAAATGGCCGCCGGGCCTCCTCGTGGCACCGGCGGCTTAATGTCAACGGCGTCCTAGGGTCCCACCTGACGCGTTTCGTGCGCACGCACTTCCTCAGAGGTGGAACATAGGGCTGCCGTGACCGTTCGATCGTACTTAAATACCGTAATGCCGTATTCCGCGCATGCGCACTGATGCGGCGCCATCTTGCCGAAGTCCGTGCGTCCGCGATACTCAAGTGCGCATGCGCGGGTGCCATTTCACCGTGGGCCAGGAGAGAACGGGAATCACTGAAGAGCGGCTCCATATAAGCGGAGCTCGGTTGTCCGAGATAGGCTCACAGCGCATGCGCGAATGCCAACATCCCGTGTATACACAGTGCAGTCCCCCTGGCGCAGAGAAATGAGTCTCTGATGGTAAATGGCAGCAGAACACAGAGCAATAATAAATGTGTTCTTCCACTGACAGTTACATGAAACCAATGTCAGTTTGAGAAGGCCCTTTATCAGGGGCATCCCATACAGAATGATGCATATAAAAGAAGAATAATATAAAAACCAGATCAAAATAAACAGAGAGCTGGTAACGGTGCTGCTATAATAAAAGGCCATTAACTCCATATGCCCCAAACAAATGAAGCGGGGTTAATGGTAAATATAAAACCGATTGTAAATCAATCATAATGTCATGCCCCCACCGTAGGGAGAATTACCTATGGATAAAATTAGGGACACCACGGTGGAATGGCAAAATAGTAGTAGAATAACGCATGGGAATTGGTCAACAGAGATTCGATCAAGACCCATACATGGCATCATAACATATATAAAACGTGCAAGGTAAAATTCCAAAATTATGGAATAAAGATAAATAAAAAGTAGAAAAAATTAAATAAAAAACAAAATGCAGTTGGCACCAGCACAAAAGAAAGAACTGGTAAGGGTCAGAATGCAAAATGTACAAGCGCATGTAAAAGATGACAGAATTAATGAATGATCCTATATCAATACGCAATAAGGGCCTAAAACATGGTATAAACTGGTCCACTTAATTGACCTGAATATGTGAGTTGGTAATGGAAAATGGATAGTAATATGTCTAATACCAAAGGTGATGGACAAATCCACAAGCTGTTGGTCAAGCACCGTAAAATTAACTGTTGTCAATGAAACAATTGACATCCAGTTCGATATTCAAACCTGCAGGATACAAAGTATCTAATTCAAAGATGTGTTTAGTCTCTAATTGTGAGACGGCCCTAGTTTTACAAGTGCCTCTCCAATGTGGAGTCACAATGTCAATGCCCACAAATCTCAAGCTGGTAGGGTCTCTGTGGTGATGTTTCCTATAGTGGAGGGACAATGAGTGTTCCTTAAATCCCTTCTTGATGTTGTTAACATGTTCTCGGAGGCGGTCCCTAAGGCGCCTAGTAGTCCTGCCAATGTATTGCTTGAGACAGGGGCATTCCAGTAAATACACAACAAATCTGCTATTACAGCAGATAAATTTATCGATGTTATACGATCTCTTGGTTTGGTTGGAGGTATAGGTGTTTATCTTTCTTTTCCTCATACCATTACATTTACAGGCGATGCAATTGTTGCATGGGTGGAAACCCGTATAGTTAAACAGAATGGGAGGTGATTTAGGCATGGTAACAACATTAGGGGCTATTTTATCCCGCAAAGTGGACGATTTACGAAAGATAACCTCGGGTTTCTCCGGAAGTATCTTAGCAAGGGTGGTATCAGCCCTCAAAATCCCCCAGTTCTTAGTAACTATATGTTTAATGGATCTATATTGGGCAGAGAATGTTGTAATGAACGGACATACCAAATTTTTCGGTGGTTTCGTCTGGGTATTTAGTAAATCATGCCTATCCATGTTGGTTATTGATTCCATAGTATCATTCAAAACCTTCCCGTCATATCCTTTCTCGAGGAATCGTTCTTTAAGGATATTGGCTTGCATATGGTAAGTGTCGATGTTAGTGCAGTTTCTTCTCAACCTGAGGAATTGTCCCTTTGGTATACCTGCCAACCAACTGGGGTGATGACAACTCCCTAGTGGGATGAAACTATTTCGATCGGTGGTTTTGAAAAAGGATTGGGTAGTGATGTGTCCACCTGTGTTGATTAGAGTGAGATCTAGGAAATCAATTTCAGTGTTGCTAAACTTGTATGATAATTTAATATTCACAGAATTATTATTGAGGGTAGTGAAAAAATTTTTTTTTTTTTTTTTTTAAGTGATTGTTCCGTGCCATTCCAAAACAGGAGCACGTCATCAATATACCGCTTATAATACAGCATCCCACTAGTTTCATCCCACTAGGGAGTTGTCATCACCCCAGTTGGTTGGCAGGTATACCAAAGGGACAATTCCTCAGGTTGAGAAGAAACTGCACTAACATCGACACTTACCATATGCAAGCCAATATCCTTAAAGAACGATTCCTCGAGAAAGGATATGACGGGAAGGTTTTGAATGATACTATGGAATCAATAACCAACATGGATAGGCATGATTTACTAAATACCCAGACGAAACCACCGAAAAATTTGGTATGTCCGTTCATTACAACATTCTCTGCCCAATATAGATCCATTAAACATATAGTTACTAAGAACTGGGGGATTTTGAGGGCTGATACCACCCTTGCTAAGATACTTCCGGAGAAACCCGAGGTTATCTTTCGTAAATCGTCCACTTTGCGGGATAAAATAGCCCCTAATGTTGTTACCATGCCTAAATCACCTCCCATTCTGTTTAACTATACGGGTTTCCACCCATGCAACAATTGCATCGCCTGTAAATGTAATGGTATGAGGAAAAGAAAGATAAACACCTATACCTCCAACCAAACCAAGAGATCGTATAACATCGATAAATTTATCTGCTGTAATAGCAGATTTGTTGTGTATTTACTGGAATGCCCCTGTCTCAAGCAATACATTGGCAGGACTACTAGGCGCCTTAGGGACCGCCTCCGAGAACATGTTAACAACATCAAGAAGGGATTTAAGGAACACTCATTGTCCCTCCACTATAGGAAACATCACCACAGAGACCCTACCAGCTTGAGATTTGTGGGCATTGACATTGTGACTCCACATTGGAGAGGCACTTGTAAAACTAGGGCCGTCTCACAATTAGAGACTAAACACATCTTTGAATTAGATACTTTGTATCCTGCAGGTTTGAATATCGAACTGGATGTCAATTGTTTCATTGACAACAGTTAATTTTACGGTGCTTGACCAACAGCTTGTGGATTTGTCCATCACCTTTGGTATTAGACATATTACTATCCATTTTCCATTACCAACTCACATATTCAGGTCAATTAAGTGGACCAGTTTATACCATGTTTTAGGCCCTTATTGCGTATTGATATAGGATCATTCATTAATTCTGTCATCTTTTACATGCGCTTGTACATTTTGCATTCTGACCCTTACCAGTTCTTTCTTTTGTGCTGGTGCCAACTGCATTTTGTTTTTTATTTAATTTTTTCTACTTTTTATTTATCTTTATTCCATAATTTTGGAATTTTACCTTGCACGTTTTATATATGTTATGATGCCATGTATGGGTCTTGATCGAATCTCTGTTGACCAATTCCCATGCGTTATTCTACTACTATTTTGCCATTCCACCGTGGTGTCCCTAATTTTATCCATAGGTAATTCTCCCTACGGTGGGGGCATGACATTATGATTGATTTACAATCGGTTTTATATTTACCATTAACCCCGCTTCATTTGTTTGGGGCATATGGAGTTAATGGCCTTTTATTATAGCAGCACCGTTACCAGCTCTCTGTTTATTTTGATCTGGTTTTTATATTATTCTTCTTTTATATGCATCATTCTGTATGGGATGCCCCTGATAAAGGGCCTTCTCAAACTGACATTGGTTTCATGTAACTGTCAGTGGAAGAACACATTTATTATTGCTCTGTGTTCTGCTGCCATTTACCATCAGAGACTCATTTCTCTGCGCCAGGGGGACTGCACTGTGTATACACGGGATGTTGGCATTCGCGCATGCGCTGTGAGCCTATCTCGGACAACCGAGCTCCGCTTATATGGAGCCGCTCTTCAGTGATTCCCGTTCTCTCCTGGCCCACGGTGAAATGGCACCCGCGCATGCGCACTTGAGTATCGCGGACGCACGGACTTCGGCAAGATGGCGCCGCATCAGTGCGCATGCGCGGAATACGGCATTACGGTATTTAAGTACGATCGAACGGTCACGGCAGCCCTATGTTCCACCTCTGAGGAAGTGCGTGCGCACGAAACGCGTCAGGTGGGACCCTAGGACGCCGTTGACATTAAGCCGCCGGTGCCACGAGGAGGCCCGGCGGCCATTTTGACATCTAATAGGGTCAGTGTGTTTGCCCATACTTGGCTATTCTCCTGTATTCTGCACCTGTGCTGCTTTCAAATAAAGTTTTAAATTACTACACTATGAGTGCTCCCCTGTGTCTCCTGTGAGGAGCTTTTCCATCCTTGTAGCCCTTGGGATTCCTGTGCCAGTTCCTGTGGAGGCTCATCTGGATCGTCATAGCTTTGACCTGCTGGATTATTTCCCACCACATGAGGGCGTAGGATCTCCATTCTTCCAAGCCATATATCTGACCAGCCTTAAGTGGAGAAAAGGATCTTCAGGATTTACACATATATGCGCATTACCCATGCGCGTTCTGGTTAGTGCAAAATTCTACCATTTACACTGGGAAACAAGGAGCACTGTTGTTTTACTGGACTGTGTCTACTATTTCCAATATTAATTTTAGAGCGCTGCATTTCTTCTGTAAACTCTTACACTGCAATATGGGTAATGAGTAGGTACCCCTGGTCTATGTGGAACTGGTGGACCAGCTGGTACAGGGCCTCAAATATGTTTGTAATGCTGCCTTGGAAGCGGCCCCTCTGCTTTCCAAATTGTCAGTTTTGGATGTAGTTCTACGGTGGGCACTTTGGCTTTTGCTGGTTGGTGGACCAAACATCCAAAAGAGCCTTGGCTGATTTACCCTTCCAGGGCGAGTGACTATTTGGAGCCACTCTGGACAACATTATTACAGATCTCATGGGAGGGAAGAGTACCTTTCTTCCGCAACCCAGAAAGGGCAAGGAGCCATACTGCAAACAAGGACCCTCCTTCTTGGTTCAAGCATTTTTTTTCGTTCACCAGGTTTGGCGGAGAAAGGTTCCCAGCCCACCAAGGCTCCCGCAGGTGGGGCAAAGCGATCCTGGCTTTGCAAGCCTACCAAGCCTGTGGACTAGCTCTCTTCAGCATGAAGGTCTGCCCCCACCCATTTTCTGGGTGTGGGGATCACCTTTGTTGGTTCGCGGACCAGTGGACCTCCTTATTTTCTGACAACTGGGTCCACAAACTGATTGATTTTTTCCGTCTACAAAATAGTGTTTCTGTCCTGTCCACCAGACAAGCTCTTTCCTTCCAATCTTCATCTCTTCCCATCTTGTCTTAAAACACTGGGGTGGTGCAGGAATTGCTTTTTCAGGTTGTGATAGCTCTGGTGCCATCTTTGGAAAGGTTTCGGGGGTTCTACTCCATCCTTTTCACGGTCCTGAAAAAGGAAGGTGTTCGGCCGATCCTGGATCTCAAGGCCGTCAGAGGTTCAAATGGAATCAGTTTATTCTGTGGTGGCCACCCTAAATTGGGGGTTTCCTGACCTCCACACACATCAAGGACATGTACCTACATATTCCCATTTACCCTGAACACCAGCGCTTCCTGCGACTTGCATTTGGGGACATTCACTATCAGTTTATGGTACTACACTTTGGCCATGCTTTGGCCCCACAGGTGTTCACCAAGGTGCTGGCTCCGGTTCTGACGCTGAGACAGTGGGGGATCTTGGTCCTGGGTTAACTAGACAATCTTCTCCCCTCAAGCAGAGTCGGACTCTACACTGATGGACAATGTGGCGATCACTATGGGCACCCTGCAGGAGATTGGCTGAATGTTGAACCTCCAATAGTCCGTGTTGCTCCCTACCCAGCGATTCGAATACTTGGGGCTGATCCTCGACTGGCACAGGTGAAGGTGTTCCTCCCACCAGACCAGCTTTGGACTGCGGTGTGTTTGCGGGAGCAAGTGGTCATCGTTGCATACCGGTTCTGGGCCTCATGGTGTCCACCACTAAAATGGTTCTATATGCCGAGTTTCACACCTAGGCCCTGCAGAAAGGGATCTTATCCAGGTGGGACAGATCTCCAACATCCTTGGACAGCCAGATCCATGTGGGACGCTTGACCAAGGCCTCTCTTTTCTGGGGGCTACGGTCTCCAGTTTTTCGGGTCGGGAAGTTATTTCTCCCTCTTTATTGGATGGTGATCACGGTAGACATGGCTGGAGAGGTGTTCTTGGTTTTCAGTCAGCCCAGGGACCTTGGAGGAGTCTGTCCTACCGATCAACATTCTGGAGCTATGTGCAATCAGACTGTCTCTTGCATTGGACAGAGCTGCTACATGGGCTTCCGGTCAGGATCCAGTCAGACAACGCCTCGGTGGTGGCCTGTGTCAATCACCAGGGAGGGACAAGGAGTTCGGCAGTGGTGCAGGAGATGTCTCACATTCTTCCGTGGCGGGAACTTCATGTGCTGGCTCTCTCCGCTGTCTCCATTCCAGGTATAGAAAACTGGCAAGCGGACTACCTCAGCCGCCAGATGCTAGATCAGGGAGAGTGGTCCCTATACCCGGAGGTGTTTCATCACATCTGTCTGCACTGGGGCATGCCAGACATGGCATGCCCCAGTGCAGACAGATCCTTTGGCGGGTACATCAGATACTCTGGTGGCGCCGTGAACTCGTTATCACCTCATTTATGCCTTTCCTCCTCTCAAGCTTCTCCCTCATCTATGCAGGATAGAGGCTGAGAGGATACCGGTTATTCTAATAGCTCCGGATTGGCCTCGGGAACCCTGGTATGCTGATGTGGTGAAGCTGGTCATGGATGTTTCCTGGCAACCTCCACTACGTGATGATCTCCTGTCTCAAGGCCAATATTCTACCTTGCTTTACCATCTCTGGCTTTGACGGTGTGGCTTTTGAAAGCCAGGCTATTGAAAGCCAAATCCTGAATTATTTACAACTGGGTGTTAATCAGAAACTAGCCTTGAGTACTATTAAGGGTTAGGTATCTGCTCTTGCAGTCTTTTTTCAATGCCCCTTGGCTACGCACTCTTTAGTCTTTACCCTTATTCAGGGGGTTTGGCATGTTGCTCCCCCTGTGCATTCACCATTGACGTCATGGGTCCTAAACCTAGTTCTCTCGGTCCTTCAAAATCCACCTTTTGAGGACATTATGGATCTCTGTTGCTCAGACTCTCTCAGAAGGTTGTCTTTCTGGTCGCTATCTCCTCCGCTTGTTGGTTGTCTGAGCTGGTGGCCTTGTCTTGCAAGTCTCCCTATCTGGTTCTGCACAAGGATAAGGTGGTTCTCTGTCCACCTCCCCCTTTTTTTTTTTTTTTTTTTTTTTTTTCTTCCGAAGGTGGTGTCTGCCTTTCACTTAAATGAGGACATTGTCCTCCCTTCCTTGTGTCTACTGCCATCTCATTCCAAGGAGATTCGCTCTTTGTGATTTTGGATGGTCTGCAAAACAATCTGGCGGCTTCTTCGGCCAATATTTCTTGTTGGAACAGGCAGACTGTTATCCAGACTTACAGTGGGGTTCGAAAGTTTGGGCACCCCAGCTAAAAATTTGTATTAATGTGCATAAAGAAGCAAAGGAAAGATGGAAAAATCTCCAAAAGCCATCAAATTACAGATTAGACATTCTTATAATATGTCAAGAAAAGTTAGTTTTTATTTCCATCATTTACACTTTCAAAATAACAGAGAACAAAAAAATGGTGTCAGCAAAAGTTTGGGCACCCTGCAGAGTTAATATCTTGTACTGCCCCCTTTGGCAAGTATCACAGCTTGTAAACGCTTTTTGTAGCCAGCCAAGAGTCTTTCAATTCTTGTTTGAGGTATCTTTGCCCATTCTTCCTTACAAAAGTCTTCCAGTTCTTTGAGATTTCTGGGCTGTCTGTCACGCACTGCTCTTTTAAGGTCTATCCATAGATTTTCAATTATGTTGAGGTCAGGAGATTGTGAAGGCCATGGCAAAACCTTCAGTTTATGCCTCTTGATGTAATCCCCCGTTGATTTCGAGGTGTGTTTAGGATCATTATCCATTTGTAGAAGCCATCCTCTTTAACTTCAGCTTTTTCACAGATGGCATCAAGTTACCATCCAAAATTTGCTGAAATTTTATTGAATCCATTTTGCCTTCTTCTCGTGAGATGTTCCCTGTGCCACTGGCTGCAACACAACCCCAAAGCATGATTGATCCAACCCCATGCTTAACAGTTGGACAGAGGTTCTTTTCATTAAATTCTGTGCCCCTTCTCCAAACGTACCTTTTGCTCATTCCGGCCTATAAGTTCAATTTTAACCTCATCGGTCCACAGAACTTGTTTCCAAAATGCATCAGGCTTGTCTATATGTTCATTTGCAAAGTTCAAACAATGATTTTTGTGGTGAGGATGTAGAAGAGGTTTTCTTCTGATGACTCTTCCATGAAGACCATATTTGTACAAGTATCTCTTTATAGTGGAATAGTGTACCACAACTCCAGTGTCTGCCAGATCTTTCTGGAGGGATCGTGCAGTCAAACCTGGGTTTTGAATTGTTTTTCTCACAATCCTGCGAGCTGTTCTGTCTGATATTTTTCTTGGTCTTCCAGATCTTGCTTTAACTTCCACTGTTCCTGATGACTGCCATTTCTTAATTACATTCCGAACAGAGGATATTGACATCTGAAAAAGCTTTGCTATCTTCTTATAGCCTTCTCCAGCTTTGTGAGTGTCAACTATTTTCAGTTTCAGTTTTCTAGACAACTGCTTAGAAGAGCCCATGGTGCTGATTGTTGGGGCAAGGTCAGATGAGTCTGGGCATTTAAAACCTTTGAGATTGACATCACCTGGTCTTCCCAGAGGATGATTGAGAACAATCCATGACACTGGCAGGTCTCAGCTTTGCAAAGGGGGCAGTGCATGCTATAAATTCTGCAGGGTGCCCAAACTTTTGCAGACGCCATTTTTTTGTTTTCTGTTATTTTGAAAGTGTAAATGATGGAAATAAAATCTAACTTTTGTTGACATATTATAAGAATGTCTAATCTGTAATTTGATGCCTTTTTGGAGATTTTTCCATCTTTCCTTGGCTTCTTTATGCACATTAATACAAATTTTTAGCTGGGGTGCCCAAACTTTCGAACCCCACTGTATGCCATTAGGGTTGGGTGCATCCTTTCCCTGTCAAAGCACACTCTACCAGGTTGACTAGTGCTTCCTGGGCGTTCCAATATCAAGTGCCCATGTCTCAAGTTTTTATGGCGGCTACCTGGTCAACTTTGTAAAACTTGGTAAAAGTGTTCAGAGATTATGTTCTGGCATCTTTGGTTGCATGTTTTGGCTGCAATGTTTTGCAGGCGGTTGTCTGAGTTCCCACCCCTTGTTGTGGCACTGCTTTTGGGATGTCCCAAAGGTCAAGATTGTGAAGACTGTGCTCCTTCAATGAAAGAAAAGGGAAAAGGGGATTGTTTTGTTACTCATGGTAACGTCATTGATGGACACATCATCCAATCCTCCTCCTTTTATTTGTACTGTTTTGTATTTGTATGTCATTGTATTCTAACAGCAGGACTCCCGCACTCTCAGAATACACTAGTTAGCATTGCAGCCGACTGGCTGCATGTGCTGATCAAGTGAAGATTACCAAAAAGTCTGTTCATGAAAAGCCGATCAATAGATCGACTTCTCATAAACAGAAATAGCCATACGTGCATCAAAATTCATCTGGTTCCTGCTGAACTGGCCGGGTTTCAATCCATGCATAGGCATGCACACCCTAATCACCCCGTGTGCCACTGGCAGAACTTCGGCGCTCTTTATTTGCTTTCAGCTTCAATTAAATAAAATTAAAGCTGCAGGGAGTTTTAATTTACCTGTCAAATTAGGGGACCTGCAGCTGTATTTGTACAGTTGCTGTATTCCCATAGTGTAACATAGGCTGCCTGAACACCGCTCAAGCTACATAAAAAAAAAAGAAAAATCTGGTTCCCTCAGTGCAGGCCACAGCACCTACAGTATGTGAAATGAGCCTGTTTTGTGATACTTTTTTTTTTTTTTATCTGCACTAAGATACAATTTTTCAGGACAAGCTTTCAGGATATGCCCATGGTGAAGCAGTCTTGGAAGCAGTAGTAATACATGAAGTTGTAGCAGAATGTTTAAAAAAAAAAAAAGACAATCCCTGAGGGAAAAAAACACACACACAAATAAATGGACACAGCAATAGTAATTAAAACTCGGATAGTTAATGAGATAAGACAGAGGGAGAGCTATAAACTGGGGGGGGGGGGGGGTGGAAGAGAGTCATGGAAGGGGCCGTAAAAATTGTTGTTTGAGTAATGCTTGAGGTGATTGTAGCCCTCTTAGTGCACTTGCCACAGAATCAGTACTGACATGTGACATGCAGTACTGATGTGATACTTTTTTTATTTGCACTAACATACAATTTTAAAGGACCAGCTTTTGGGGTATGTCCCCTTCTTCAAGGTCCAAGCAGTACTATTACAAAGTTCTAGCAGAGTGTTAGAAGTGATGTGGTGAAAGAAGAAAGAACAAAAAACAAAAACACACACAGATGTACACATCAATGGTTAAAAGACTAGGATTAGACTTAGAGATAAGACACAGCAAAAGCAAAGACTGGGGGGGGGGGGGGACAACACTCACAGAGGTAGTCATAAAATTGTTGGATAATGATTGAGGAATCCCATGTCCAAATTAAGGCCTTTATCTCTTGTGTCAAATAGAATTATCATTCTTAGTTCAAAAGTCTTTCTTTCCTGAGTGGATTTGAAATTTCCTTTAAGAACTAAAATATTGAGGTGTTCCATAGTGTGGTCTGGTTGTGCGAAATGGTGTGTCCCACAGGTGTGCAAAAGTCATCTTCTTTATGTTCCTTGATGGTATGTCTCTGCAAATTCATCCTTGTTTGCAACTTCTGTCCTGTTTTGCCAACATAAGATCCTTTGCTACATTTTCTGCACTGGATAAAATACACAATATTACTAGAGGTGCAGCTGTATGATCCGGAGATATTGAAGATCCTTTTTAGTGTCTGACACTTTTTGATGGATTGATTTGGTTGCACAGTTTGCAGCATTTTTTATTGCAGGGTTTGCTTCCATTATTTGTGACATCTTGATCAGAAGGAAGTTTCCTACCTATTAGTTTATTTCTGAGATTGGGGGGTTGTCTGAAGGCCAGTATTGGGGGTTGCTGGAATATTTATTTCAGAGTCCCATCCTCTGTTATGATGGGTTGTATATCTTTGATTATTTTTCTTATTCCTTCTAGTGCTGGGTTGTATGTGGTTACTAGAGGTACACGGTTGTTTGTTTTTTTTCTCTTTGTACTGAAGTAGATTTTCTCTTCGGGTTCTCAAGGCTGTGTTTATGCTGGTGTTGATAGTTTTGTCCTTGTAACCTTTCTTATGGCAGGAGTCTGCTAGTGTCCCGAGATGTTTATCTCTGTCTCTTGGGTCAGAACATATTCGGTGGTATCTAATGGCCTGACTGTGTATGATGGCACGTTTTGTGTGTTGGGGGTGGATGCTAGAACTGTGGAGGTAGTTGTATCTGTCAGTGGGTTTCCTGTATATTGAGGTGTGAAGCGTATCATCCCTGATGTATACTGTGGTGTTTAGGAAGTTGACATGTGTTTGAATATTCCATTTTTAGTTTGATTGATGGATGAAAAGTGTTGATCAATGAGTAAAATTGTTTTAGGTTTTCTTCACCTTCTGTCCATATGATGAAAATATCATCAATATATGCATGTCACAGATACTTATCATCCTCACCAACCATAAATACACTGCTGAGGATGTTACACAGCTCATTGAATTCATACTTACACACAACTACTTTGCTTTCAATAAAGACATCTATCTTCAATGTATGGGTACTGCGATGAGAAGTAAAATGGCACCTCAATATGCCAATTTAATTATGGCTGACCTGGAGGAAAAAATCCTGAACAGCATGGAACAAAAACCATACAGATACTATCGCTATATTGATGATATTTTCATCATATGGACAGAAGGTGAAGAAAACCTAAAACAATTTTACTCATTGATCAACACTTTTCTTTTACAAGGGGTTTTATTATAGAATAAGCAGAGATGAACAAACATTCGAGAAACATATACATTGACCAACAAATATGAGACACACAGGGCATTTGAGAAATATTTCAGAGCATGTATTAGTAGAAGCATAAGCATAAACTGAATAGGTGCCATGGAAGAGAAGACGGAAAAGAAAAAAAAAAAAAAAGGGGGAGTAAGGGGGAAACAGTGAGCAAACATTTGGAGGTCAATGACAATGCAAACTCCAAGAGAAATTTTATATCCGCGCACAGAAAACAGGAGAAGCATGAAGTGAAGCTTCTCCAGAGGTTAATATATATATTCCAGACATTGGGCTCACAAAGGAGTCCAGGTTGCCTAGGTAGTATTGCAGATGTAGCCATCAGAGCAAAGAACACAATCATTACAATTGGCATAAGAACAGATTGGACAGAAGAATAGAGAAAGACGATCGATGAGAAGACGAGGACAAAAACAAAACATAAGAAAAAAAAGACAAAGACAAAAACAATCACAAAAGGGCTCCAGGGTAACCGCAACAGAATCGATCCTCATATCGACAGAAGGGAACGGTCAAATCTCAAAGGTTGGGCTGTATCCAGCCAGGGACGCCATATCTGCAGGAATTTTGTATGGGTATCCAACAGTATAGCCGTCAGTTTTTCATTAACCATTATGAAGTTCATCCGGTTTTTGACAGCCTCGAAGCTGAGGAGAGGAGTCTTCCAAGCCCTCGCGATTGTCAATTTAGTAGCCATAAATAAATGTGATGCCAGCTGCCCTTCAGGGTGGAGAAGGCCCTCCAGTGGTTTAAATAGGAGCGCTTCGTACGGGTTACGCTTAATGTCTGCGTGAAACATAGTGTGGAGAAGGGCATAAACCCTAATTCACAATCTGCTAACCTTAGGGCAAGTCCACCAGATGTGAACCATAGTACCCAATTGTTGGCACCCCCGAAAACAAGCCGGAGAATATGTAGGAATAAAATTAGCTAGACGAGCAGGTGTATAATACCATCGATAAAAAATTTTGTAAGCATTTTCGAGAATGATGACATTCCTAGAGAATTTAGATAATGCTTGGGTCATGGTCCGCCAATCCTGTTGATCCAAAGTCCCCCCAAGTTCCGACTGCCAATGTTGATGATAGGAACGGACCGGAGGAGTTCTATAAGAAACAATGGAAGAGTAAACCAAAGAGATCAGACCCAGAGTATGGGGTCTATGTCTGCACTGTCTTTCAAAGGGGGACAGACGGTAAAGTCCCGAGTGCGTCCGTATTAGTGTATTAATAAAGTTACGGAGTTGAAGGTAACCAAAGTGTTCCCGCAAAGGGATGTTATAGGAAGAGCGCAACGTTTCAAAGGTAAGTATTCGAGTAGGAGATAGCAACGAATGTACATCATAAAAACCATGTGTTTTGCCACCAGGCAAATTGCCTAGGATTGTCCTGGCCTGGAGGGAATAACGGGTTATGTAACAGACGTAACAACAGTAGATGGGCAGAAATAAGGCCAGCGGAATATTTCATGGAATCCCAAAGACGAAGCAAAAGCGTCAGCGTAGGGCTAAGGGTTGATGGACGATGAGAAAAAGGAAGCCATGGTAAGGAAGAGGGTTGTATCGGATGGGAGTCAAACAAATCTACAGTAGCCCACAAGGGGAAATGGTGAGATGCATCAATATGAGCTAGGGGGGCAATATTAGCTGCCAGGTAATAAGACTGGATATTTGGGACAGATAACCCACCCTCACTCCTTCGAGCAAATAAGATATATTTACTAATTCTGGGTCGAGAAGAACTCCAAATGAAGGACAAAAGTTTTCGCTGATGGATACCTAATATATGCGATGGAACAAGAACTGGTAAAACGCAAAATAAATACAATAATTTAGGGAGATAGGTCATACGGATCGCATTGATTCTGCCGAACCATGAAAGCGGGTAATGAGACCAGGAGGAGAACATCTCAGTCAGCTCTTGGAAGACAGTGGGGAAATTAGCCTGGTATAGTCCGTCATATGTTGGGGTGAGCTTAATTCCTAGATATGGTAGGGCTGAGAGCCATTGAAAAGGGAACGAATGTTTCAAAGTAGCCAAAAGTGATGATGAGAGAGTAATTGACTTTTGATTTGGCAGGATTGACATGAAGACCTGAAAAAATTGCAAAGGAATCCAGAACCGAAAGTAAATTTGGCAAAGTAACCCCTGGATTCGTAATTGACAACAATATATCATTTGCGAACAGAGACAACTTATGTTGGGAGCTGGCCACATCAATCCCCTTAATATCAGGATACATACGAATGGCTTCTGCCAACGGTTCCAAGGCTAAAATAAAAAGTATGGGGGAAAGCGGACAACCTTGTCTAGTACCCTTGGCAATCGAGAACGTGGAAGACTTGAATCCATAGTATTTAAGTTTTGCTTGAGGGGATGTATATAGCGAAGAGATCCATCATAGGAACGAGGGGCCAAAGCGGTTAAGGACCGATAAAAGATAAGGCCAGGATAGAGTGTCGAAGGCCTTGTTGATATCTAAAGATAGGAGCATCATATCAATTTTGCGAGTATGAGCTAAATGTTGTAATTGTAAAATGTGTCTGATGGCATCTGCAGCTTGTCTGTGAGGGACAAATCCCACCTGGTCCCCTTTTATCAGATGAGAAAGGAAAGAATTCAGTCGAGTGGCCAAACGTTTGGTAAGGATTTTCATATCAATGTTAAGAGAAATAGGCCTATAATTTGCCCAGGAAGAAAGATCTCGATCCGGTTTAGGGATCATAACCACATTTGCGGTCAAAGAGTCCGGAGAAAAGTTCGAACCTCCCTTCACTGCGTTGAACATGGCGGCAAGGTGAGGGGCAAGCACATCAGCTGATTTCTTGTAATATAGCGCCGTGTATCCATGTGGACCTGGGCATTTGCCCGTCTTCAGGTCTGCTATGCATTGCAAAACCTCTGATATTTGGATATCACGGTCCTTCTAGTCCTTATGAGCAGGAGTCAAAGTAGGCAGGGACAAACTAGATAAAAAGTCAGAAATTGACTTAGGATCAGCCCATGTGGGATCAGTATAAAGTTTGGCAAGTCGATACCGGAATTCCTCCAAAACCGCTACAGGATTACGTGTGAGAGTATTGTGACGAGTGCGTAAAGAAATCGGTTTGGGGTGATGTGTAAAAGATTGTAATCTATGAGCCAACATGGAGTCTGGTTTATTTACTTTACTATACCACTTCTGGTGTGTCCAGCGCAAGGAGCGCTCAGTCTCATCCGTCAAACAAAGGTCCAGTTCTAGGCGAGCCTGATCTAACAATCTACGGTTTGAAGAGGTAGATAACTGTTTAAATTGAGCCGATGCGGAAGCTAACTTTGATTCCAGCTGACACTGTTTAAGCTGCCTATCCTTCTTTGGTCTTGAAGCTATTTGGATAATATGTCCCCTAAGAACAGCCTTGTAAGCTTCTCATAACGTCACCGAAGAAGAGACCGAACCCGAGTTTAGCTGGAAATATTCCTGAGATTTGCTCTGTAGTTCTGCCTGAATCTACTTCAGCGAAAGCAGGGAGTCATTCATTATCCATGAAGAATAGGCCGGCTTACAGAGAAGAGATCGACAGACAACCAAAATGGGATCATGGTCAGACCATGGAACCGTAAGGATAGAGACAGAGCGAACCAAAGGGAGATGTTTACATGATACAAAAGCATGATCTATTCTGGAATGAGAATGATGAGGGTGAGAATAATAGGTATAGTCTTTCCCCCGGGGATGAAATTCACTCCATAGATCATGGGTACTTAACGTACATACAAAGGACTTAGCTGATGCGGAAGGGACAGGATGCTCTGCCGGATATTTATCTAGTGCGGGATTTAACACTAAATTGGAGTCCCCTGCCATCAAGAGAGTACCCCGTTGATGTATAGCCAAGAGGGAACAGAGGTGTGACAAAAAAGGTCCAGGATTAACATTGGGCGCATAATAGGACATTATGGTAACCTCTATACCTTGTATCGTGCCCTGTAGCAGAAGGTATCTACCATTTGGATCAGCAATACGCTTCACGCAGACAAACGGAGTTTTTCTATGGAAGGCAACTAGCACCCCTCTCTGTTTAGTGGGGCCAGTAGCCTGAAATATCTGAGTGTAGCGTGCATCAAAATATTTTGGGGCAGAAGTAGTTGAGAAATGAGTTTCCTGCAGACCAGCTATATCAACTCGACGGGCCCAAAGAAACTTAAATATCTTTACCCGTTTCTGCGGAGAGTTCATCCCTTGAACATTCAGAGATAACCAGTTCAACGACATAGTGATCGGAAGGAAAAAAGGTCAGATTCGCTGTGTTCTCCGGGAGCCCTGAAAAAAAATTTACAAAAATACAAACGCACATGCCAAGGGACAAAGAAAAGGAGATGGAGAAAGAAAGAAACAAGGAGACATCTGATATACAAGCAATATATCTGTGAAACAGCAAGATTAATACAAACATCATAATAATCAACTGTGAGTAAAATACCCACATAGAGGCTGGGTAGCAGGTGGGACCAAAAACCAGACCGCTAGCCAGCTCAGAGGGGTACACAATAATCCACCGGAACAACTTGACATTAATAAAAAAAGAATAGAGAATTTATATGCAAACAACTTAGGCTAATACACCTGTGAGTGAGTGGTCAATAAGAAACTCGTAAAACGATGATAAAACAAACCCAGATTCAATTCCAAAAGTGGCGGAAAATATCCACATGTAATGAAGCTGTATACTGATGGCCAGTCACTAAATATCAAGTCCCGGAGACGTCCTGGAAACGCTGGGCCTGTAGAGATCGAAGGGCCTGAGAGCCACTCTGACTTGGAGAAGAAGATTTACGCAAAGACTGGGAATTCCGAGGGCGTGTAGAAATTGTAGCCTCCTCACTCTGGGAGTGTGGCAACTCCAAATTAAGCTCCCGAAAGTGACGGCGAACATCTGTTGGTGAAGAAGCCTGGAATTGACAACCTTGGAAGGAGAATGAGAGCTTGAAAGGGAAGCCCCATCTGTATTTGATATCAGCTGATTGAAGAATTTGAAGATAGGGTCTCAGAGTGCGACGTTTGGCAATCGTAACTGGGGACAAATCCGCAAACAGATGAATAGAGTGTCCCTGAAACTCCAATGCCGGACGGCTCCGAGCCGCCTGCAACAGTAAAAGTGGAATTTAATAATGATGTCCCTGGGAGGACCCTCCGTGGGCTTAGGAGCTAAAGTTCTGTGTATACGGTCAAACTCCAAATGCTCCAGGGGGATCTCAGGAGCCAACTCCTGGAAAAGAGCAGTAGCAGTACCCTGTATGTCGGTGATTACCTCGGGGACTCCGCGGAGGCGGAGATTATCTCTGCGGGCTCTATTCTCAGCATCTTCCAATTTTATCTTTTAAAGTGTCCAGCTCAGCATGTAGATCCTCCACCTCCTGTTCATGACGCTCCAAGACCGTAGTCGCTAGATCCATACGTTCCAATTGATGAGCACGAAGGCCCAGTTCTTTTAAGCCCTGTACCAGATCAGAAGATAATTTACGGGAGGCGACTGTAATCTCCTCTCGCACTATAGCACGGAATTTGTGTAATAAGGCTTCAGGATATTGTTCAAGAGGGTCAGCCATCCCCGATGGGAATTGCCGCTGACTATTGCCATCCGACTCAGGGTCTCCCGGAAGCTGAGTGTTGTTATCAGGCTCAGGAGGGCTAGGTGTTCGCTTAGCGACATTGCCCTGCAGAGGGGATTGCTGTTAGGCTCGATGTTTAGGTTTGGTACGTGGAGTGCGATGCATTGTTAAGAGAAGTCCAGAAGGTTCCAAATCGCCTCCAATCTATTGGAATAATACACTAGGGTGTAGCAGCCCAATTGCCAAGGTAAATATTCCGGTGGCACGGCACAGGGAGATCACCCTCCCCTGATGCGTGTACGTGTCCCCCGATGGGGATGCAGACTCCTGCCATAAGAAAGGTTACAAGGACAAAACTATCAACACCAGCATAAACACAGCCTTGAGAACCCGAAGAGAAAATCTACTTCAGTACAAAGAGAAAAAAACAAACAACCGTGTACCTCTAGTAACCACATACAACCCAGCACTAGAAGGAATAAGAAAAATAATCAAAGATATACAACCCATCATAACAGAGGATGGAACTCTGAAAGAAATATTCCAGCAACCCCCAATACTGGCCTTCAGACAACCCCCCAACCCCAGAAATAAACTAATCGGTAGGAAACTTCCTTCTGATCAAGATGTCACAAATAATGGAAGCAAACCCTGCAATAAAAAACACTGCAAACTGTGCAACCAAATCAATCCATCCATCAAAAAGTGTCAGACACTAAAAAGGATATTCAATATCTCCGGATCATACAGCTGCACCTCTAGTAATATTGTGTACTTTATCCAGTGCAGAAAATGTAGCAAAGGATCTTATGTTGGCGAAACAGGACAGAAGTTGCAAACAAGGATGAATTTGCACAGACATACCATCAAGGAACATAAAGAAGTTGACTTTTACACACCTGTGGGACACCATTTCACACAACCAGACCACACTTTTGAAGACCTCAATGTTTTAGTTCTTAAAGGAAATTTCAAATCCATTCAGGAAAGAAAAGCTTTTGAACTAAGAATGATAGATCTTTTAGAGTCTTACCTCTTTTATATGTGATCATTGGATTCTTGGGGAGAATTTCCGACAAGTCTTTATTATCAAGTAGTACCTGCAAGCACTTCTTGAAATGAATAAATATTTGGTCAGATTGTCTTAAAATGGTGCCAATTATACACATGCCACCTCATATGTCCTCTCTTGTCATTTTGTGACCTAATAAGGATTCTCTAGAGGTGTTATTAGCCTTATCAAAAAATCTTTTGAGATCTCTACACCTAATGCCACTTCTCCTGATTCTCTCAAACACGTTTGCTTTACATTTCAAAGGAAAGGTGACCTTGTTAAACAGTATAAAGCTAAATGGGTCTGTATGAAATGAACAACATCTCCAGAGTACAGGCAAAGGTTGGAACTTTGTCATGGAACGCATTTGGCTGGAGATAGAGGTGGCCTCCAAAAGCTCCTACAGTGGGATTCACAAAACCCATTCTTTGTGGAGAACATACTTGGCATTATGGCAGCGGATGAGGAAACAGGAATTTCAGATTTTGAGTGTGCAAGAGGGGCTCTATTGATTTTTTTTTTTTAAGATTGCCTTTCCCTTGGATGCCGATTGATTTGGATGGCTAGATTCATCAGATCTTTCAGGGACATTGGCACCCCCCACTCTAGCAAGTTAATCTTTTATTGCGTTCGATAATTCAAAGCAAATGGAGTGCTGAATTGTTCCATTGAGAATCGGCACTCCATACCTGAAAATTGGCTACACAGTCCTCTACAGGCCTTTGGCCTTGCTGTAACATGCTGAACATAGTTTCTGCAGTCCAATAGAAAGGATCAGCATATAGTTAAGACATGGCAGAGAAAAAGAGTCCATAGTAACCAAGGCAGGATCATGTTGTTCCCAGAGATGATGAGCCCAGGATTGGGGTTCATCCTGAAGAAGCAAAATAGTGACCCCCAGCTTGGTGTCTTATGATGAAAACGTTTGGGGCAGAAGGGAGAAATACAATTTGCAGACATTCTAAAAAGTCCAAAATTTCTTCCAGTCTCCAGTAGGGATGCACCGATATATTGATATACCGAAAGTAGAGTTATTTGCATTTTGCCAATAGGAAAAATGCTGCCGATAATGGTGCTGATACATGCAAAATCACGTCTCATAGACTTTTGTGCAAACATTCCCCCTAGTGACTTGAATGCAAAATTGCATCTCATAGACTTTTATGCAAAGTTGTGTCCCTATTGACTTTAATTAAAAAACATTCCCTAGTGACTTCAGTGCAAAATTGCCAGCCACAATTATTAAATTTAAAATAAAAAAATTTAAAGCTATCCGTTTCGGTCAAGTGCATCCTGAATTTTTGGTTTCAGCACCAGAACTTTAATTTCGGTGCACCACTAGTCTCCAGAGAAACATTCAGGTACAGGCACCCTGGGTTCTGGTGGTGGAATAGCCCCGCAGAATATACTGGATTCTGTCTGGATAAGTTTGTGACTGCAGGAGGAACGGAAGAAGATGATGTATCTGTCAAGTCCGGTAATCATCTCTCCATGTGACCAAGGCCCTCCTGCAAACTCTGCATGTCATAGAATAAGGCAGAGATCAAACCATAAAGCTCCTCCAGCTGAGAGGCCCCCCCTTTTAGAATTCATCCTTGGCTGACTGGTACTGTCACTTACCTGATAGCAGACTGAATTGATGAGGTTAGCCTCTCTTGAATCTCCAGCCCAGGCCCCACTGAAGGTGGAACTGATGGCTCTGAGGGATAGGAGGAACACGAGTGCTGGCAGGTGTTGCAGCAGGAGATGCTAAGGTTAAAGAAGTAAACTCCATGAACAACATTTGTATGCTAAAGCTGAAAAGTGCAAATTCGAAAAATAGACATTCAGTTTCTAGGATTTATTTCTAGAAAGTCGCTGCCATTTTGGAGTGGCCTGTTCCAGTGGAAAAAATTATACACTTGATTTAAGCAGCATGTCCCCTTCAGATGGACTCCAGAGGCTCAAGCAGCATTCGAACAACTGAAGACTCTATCTACTTCTGCTCCCATCCTGAAACCTTCAGATCCTGCTTTGGCTTATGTGTTGGAGGTAGACACATCTGAAAGTGCTATACTGCAGCTCTCCATTCCCGGCTGCAGTGCGGTGTTCAATTCAGCACATTAAACACCCCCCCCCTTTTTTTGTACAAACTTTAATTTGAAGTGAACAAAATGTACACTTCATTCATTGCAATGAATGAATCGATATAATATATGGTATTGATGCAATTTATTTGTAATTGCACTGGCTGATAGCGGCAGCGCTGCTAGAAGTGCTTGTTCACCAGATTTTTGTAAGGGAAGTCCTAAACACAGTATGACACAAGCAGTATCCCTTTGTAGAGAACTTTTAGGAGATCATGTATGGTAAATCTGATTGTACATTCTCTGTACACTCTTCCTTTAACTTACCAAAACTATGTAGTATGTGGACAAATAATTACCAAGTTGGGGGTAGATCTAAAGGAAATTGTACATAAAGATTGTAGAGTCTATGGTAAACTTTAGGTTCATGTAGCATCCTGCCCATACAATTAACTTTACCAAAATTATGTAATTATGAGAACCTGATTGGTAAAAATGGGTAAACGAGCGCTAGAAAAGAACCAAACGTAAAAAGCAGCTGGCATAAAAGGTTAAACCTCCAACCCTCATAAGACAATATAAAAAATGCAGCGCTTTAAAAAAATGACAACCTCATATAACAGTATAAGATATTAATTAAAAAACTCATGTGAATCAATAAAACTGCGTCTAAGTAAATGCATATATAACAATATTATTGTGCACAGTCCAAACAAATATCAATATAAATGCATTATGGGGCGCAACAGTAAAAGTGCAGATTGCGTCTGAATATGGAGCAAGTAGTGCGTAGGTGACAGCTATTGTCCAAATACAGATAGGTGAAAAAAATCCGTGCTTCCAGTGAATGTGGGAATGAGAATATATTGCACTAACCAGACAGCGCAATTGAAAGCACCTTTAAGTAACATAGACCACTCCTGGTCATCATCATCCTGGGGTAACCACGGGGATCATCTGCCGTACGTCTGCACAATAGCTGATCATCCACTTCTAGTCTCCGGGTTCCAGTAAAAACGCCACTTCAAGTATATGTATCCAATATAAAGCACTTAAGGAATCCACCTTAATAGCTCAAAATAAATGAGCCAGAAAGAGAAGTGCGTTTACTTAGATGCGTTTACTTAGACGCAGTTTTATTGATTCAAATGAGTTTTTTTAATTAATATCTTATACTGTTAAATGAGGTTGTAATTTTTTTAAAGCGCTGCATTTTTTATATTTATTGAATTATGAACCTACCCAATCAATTTGTATCCAGTCAGGCAGGCCCTTGCATTATATAGATGGTGTAGGGTGAACCTAACAAGCTCCTCTTTAACAGCATAATTCTCCTTCTGTAATCCATTTCCTCTCTTGTTTTATGGGATATTTGGACAAGAAGCAGACATTTACTACATACTATTCTTTTACTCTGAATGTAATACCAGTACTGAAACCATCTGCAGTAGCATATACCTTTTGTCAAGAATTTCTCCTGAAAGAGAAATGAAAACGTTGACTGACCTTTCTCACCAACTCGTGACAAAGGACTGGCCAATCTCACACTGTGCTGTCACGTAACAATGCCACTGTCAGCTGCACCCTGCACAAAGATTTTCAAGCTTGAAGGAAAATCTGTTAAAGAATGCCTTGACTAGAAAAAATGTTGAGAAACACTGGTCTAGGCATTCCTATGTCTACATCCTCATAGTTGTGTATCTGCAGCTATATATCTATCATATAGCACTTTGCTCTCTGCCTGCCTTTTTTTGGGCACAGTTTCCAATGTGCTATTCATCTTTATCAATTTTACATCCAGCTGTAACTAGATGGGAAGATGGCGCCCTTACTAGGGCAAGTGAATGTATCTGTATGTCATTTCAGCTTCACTTTGTACAGAATATCAGCCTTTAGGAGCAGCCATGTGATCCTTGTGATGACCAATCACTGGGATCACCAGTGTAACAGTTTATTATGCTTTACATTTTTGACCCCCCCCCCTTCCTCTCCCCACATGAGGGTGGAGGGGTGACTTGTAAAGGGCCAACAACCACTGATTTTTTGGGTGTTTTTTAAATGCCACTGACTACTAATAATTTTTTCAATTGTTTTGTTGTGGGGTTTCTTTTTTTTGTGTTTATTCATGACATCTAGCCTTTGCAAATAATTCAATTTCAGAGCAATTTAGTTTTAGCCTTCAGTGAACTGCCACTAATAACAGAAGAAACACTGTCATCTAATGCCAGCATAGAAGCAGTGTACCTGGATCGGGGCAAACTCTGTAAAACCTTGGAAACCATACCTTGATGGGATGGCCTGTAATGCTACTTTTGGGCACTAGATCCTGTGCTATACAGGTCCAGGGTTATAAAACTCAATCCCTTAAAATCTCTTTGGGGGTATGCCTACCATGATGGTCAAAGCCTGACTTTAAAAACAGTCGAGTGTTGTAGACCGGTAAGACAGGGTCACCCTGTATCTCTGATGGTTACTGAAAAAACAGGGCTGGACATTTGAAATGTTTTCACTTCACAGTGCAGTTTTCAAATTTGATGCTAAAATTCAACTGCTCAGAACAAGTGCCAGCATAGAAGAAGTATTACATAACACCACTGGTCGCACACTTTAGGGCCACATCCACCATGAGTCCTTATACTTAAACTCAGGTACTTCCTTCTACCCTTTTGACCTGAGTATTTGTTACAGGATGGTTTGCACCTGGGTTACTGCATACTCCTTACACAAATACTTAACCTATACTCCACACCCTATTCCATACCCACACTTGTAGCTATTGCAGAGACCAGCTGAGAGGGAGTCAGTGCAATATCTCAGGAGAACATTAGCTTTGCTGGAGGCCCATGTAACACTCTGGTATCCAATTCTATCTCTATTTTAACAAGTGCGACAAGTGACCTATTTGACAAATGCAGAATTCTCTGCATCTCTCATTTCCTCAAACAGACTAGGCCTTAATACAGCCATCTTCATCCAGGGTCCAAAAATGCAATACCTCTTTTCCTACTTCCATTTTGCAACCGGAATCAGATCCTGATGTCAGTCCTAGAGGACACAAACACTTAAGAAAAGGAAGAGGATAGTAATGCAGTATTGAAAGAAGCTGTGGAAGATATTTCTACCTCAGATTGTCAATATATTGAAGAGGGAGCTTCACACAGCAAGCTGCTAATATTGAAAAGCTCATTGCCTCTGTCCGCAAAAACTTTGGCATCGTGCAGGCTGACTCTCCTGTATCTCTTCATGCCCCTTTGAGTGCAAATAGACTAGCAAAACCTTGCAAACTGTTCTGCCATCTCTGTCCTAAATAAAAAAACTAAATTTTCTTATTAAAAGATGTTCTTCCATTCAAAGATTCTGCAGACAGAAAATTTTGGGACGTGCCTAAAAGATCTCTAATCTTGCAGGCCCAGTCCTGTAAGCAGCACTTGCTGCAATTTCAGTAAGTTAAACTGCAACTAACTGGACTAGGACAATGAACAACCAATCTGACCTTGTATTCTAGGATCATGCTATTTCACAGTAATTGCATTCAGCTCTAATTTTCTATGTAGATGCTCTAGAACAGTGGTTCTCAACCTTCCTAATGCCGCGACCCTTTAATACAGTTCTTCATGTTGTGACCCGCAACCACAGAATTATTTTCGTTGCTACTTCATGACTGTAATGCTACTATTATGAATCGTAATGTAAATATCTGATATGCAGGATGTATTTTCATTGTTACAAATTGAACATCATTAAAGCATTGTGATTAATCACAAAAACAATGTGTAATTATATATTGTGAAATATTTATTTCTAAGTACAAATAAATTTAATTTTGTCTTGAAGCATGGTGTAGCATGGGTAACCGTCTTAATATAACAACAGTAAACCATTTACCCAGTAATTATAATTCATGAAGTGTCATTTTACCTCCAGTACTGCTGCTTTCAACACAGCAGCTGCTTTCTACACAGTAGCTGCTCTTTACACATGTGTGACTGGTCCACATAAGTACATTATGGCGTCAACCCTGTCACATATACCTGTATTTGTACGGGGTGTATGTGATGGGGTTGGCGCAATGATGTCATCACGGCAGGTACTTGTATGTGGGCGTATCTGCATGTGGGCAGACCCACCTGGAGACTGATAGAGGAGCGGTGTCTCGGTTCCTAAGACCATCGGAAATATGTGTTTTCTGATGGTCTTAGGTGACCCCTGTGAAAGGGTCGTTCGACCCCCAAAGGGGTTGCGACCCACAGGTTGAGAACTGCTGCTCTAGACATGTCAGGAGACATATTTCCAGAATTTCCAAGGAAGACATCTGTTCTGTGAGGCATCTGACCAATTTATCAAAGAGGCCAGAGGTGGGATGGTTTTATTTCAACATCAGAAGGTCCGCAAACCACCTGTCCACTCTAACTGGACTTCAGCTTTAAAATATAAGTTCAGCCCTTCTTTCCAATGCAAGACTTGGCTTAACAAGGCCAACAAGCCTTCTCCAAAACCCTCTTCACAATGAAGGGGTGCCCTCACTACAAAAAGTGGGAGACACCTGTTACAGTTTGGCTCTCTCTGGACACAGGTGTCCCAGACCTGTGGGTTTAATAGGTGGTTTCACATCTTTGTAGCTATCAAAAAATGTCATCAAGATAGTCCAGATGCTATAGGCTTTCAGCTGGGTGATAAATTTCCACAAATCTGCTCTCCAGCCTTTTCTAATCAATGCATCCCAAGCAAAGATCCGTCTACCAGAAATAAAGTTTTTTGTCTAAGAGCACATGATGCAGCTGATGCAGCTTTTGGCCGCAAAGGTTTTCTTCTGACCCTTGTTTTTGGACCTGTTGGCACAGTTCTGTTTACCTCATTGGTTCCTACCCTTCCTATTCATTGCTTGGGGACGCCCCATGGTGTATGAATTTCCTGACTGTATCTTGTAATATAGAATTTACAAGTGAATCAAAATTCCTCTTAATTGTACATCTTGGAGTACAGTACATGCCAGCCTCCCTTCTATTTCTTGGCTACTCTTCATTACTTGCTACAAAACTGAAGACAACCAGAGTTGGGCATAGTTATTGGTGAGGTGCCCAGGGAGTGTGTGGTCTAAAGCTTTGCCAGTTGTCCGTCACCTGAAGGCTAATGCCTATAACTCATGGTGTATGAATATTCTACTTGTATCCTGTACTACAAGATATGGAATTTACAGGTATGTCAATATTCAACTTTTTATTTTTAAACCACCTCAACATGTTTTCTTCATAAAAAAAAAAAAAAAAAAAAAAGTGGCAAAAATGAGATCACCCTGAACAGTCCACAGCCCAAAAAGGAGTAATTTTGAATAGGGCTGAAACAATCTACATAATCAGTTATAAACTATTGTAAAATAGTTGTCAACTATTGTCATAATCGAGAGTTGTTCATTTGATTAGTTGGCCTACATACAGAATGCATTATTTTTTTACATATCAGAAAATACAGTGCAGCACACATACAGCTCCGTACACCATTATTGCATGTCAGTATACTCAGAGCAGCACGCATACAGCTCAGTACACCCTCCATACATGTCAGTAAGTGCCTGAGAATTTGTGAACCTGTGAGAGTCAATGCCTCATGGGACATGTAGTTCTGGGCAGGAGAAGGAAGTGAGTGATTCTAAAGGCAGAAGTTTTTTTTTACCTTGTTGTAGGGGCGCTCTATACTATATTCTGGAACTTGCTATAGGGCAGTGTTTCTCAACTCCAGTCCTCATGGACCCCCAACAGGTTATGTTTTCAGGATTTCCATTATTTTGCACAGGTGATTTGATCAGTTTCACTGCCTTAGTAATTACCACAGCTGTTTCATCTGAGGGAAATCCTGAAAACATGACCTGTTGGGGGTCCATGAGGACTGGAGTTGAGAAACACTGCTATAGGGGCACTCTGAAGGCAGGAGCAGCCAGAAGTGCTGGTAAGGGACCCCAGAAGAGGAGAATCAGGGCTGCTCTGTTCAAAACCATTACACAGCTAAGTATGACAAGTTTATAGTTTAAAAGAAAATCCAAGGTTTACCATCACTTTATGGGCTCTCTGCAGGGAAGATCATCATCTGAACCCAGAGAATTTGGAGGCTGATAGACTGGAGGTAATATAAGTCATTACAATAAATATAAAATAAAATTTACCAGTAGTGTACGTTATATTTAAAATTATTATACCCATCAAAAAAAAAGTCTCAGCCTTAAGTACTACTTTAATATAAAAGATTTATATTCCCCCCTTCATGTAGCTTCATGTCTGACTCCCAGTTAAAATACCCTGTACATCCTACCTGAGGGTATATTTATTACCTGCTTAAGGTCTGCCCACAGTACATTTACTGCTGCAGGGCGGGCCCTCTGCACAAAATCACGTATATATACTTGATTTTGCATTTCTGGGTAGGGGGCGCGCCCGCCCTACCTGCACCACTGATCGTGGCCCCGGGTGTCTGTTATCGGGTCCCGGCCAGGGATTACCCGCCGGCACCCAGTGATTACCAAGCATCTCTGACAGGGAGGAGGGCTGCATTGTTTACAATGCATCCCTCCTCCCTGTCAGTTTGGGCAATCTGCTCAGAATGGCTGAGCACAGCCATCCCGAACAGTGTGTTTACAGTGAAGCACACCCCCCCGCCCCCTAGTAAAACACTCCCATCACACAGTTAACCCTTTGATCACCCCCAAATGTTAACGACTTCCTGCCCAGTACCATTAGTACAGTGTCAGTGCTTTTTTTTTTTTTTTTTTTTTTTTTTTTTTAACACTGATCATTGTATTGGTGTCATTGGGGATGTCAGTTCCCCCCCAGTGTCAGAATGTCTTCCGCAGTCCCGCTATAAGTCTTTGATCACTGCCATTATTAGTATACAAAAAAAATTCCAGTATCTATACCGCCATTTGTAAACGCTATGACTTTCACGTAAACCAATTAATTTACACGCATTGGGATTTTTTTTTAGCAAAGACATGGCGCATAATACATTTTGGCCTAAATTTATCACGAAATGTTATTTTAAATTTTTTTTTAATGGACATGTTTAATAGCAAAAAGTCCAAAATATTGTTTTTTTTCTCAAAATTGATGGTTTTTTTTTGTTTTTTTTTTAAGCACAAAAAAATAAAAAATGCACAGGCAGTCAAATACCACCAAAAGAAAGCTCAATTCGTGGGAAAAAAAGGATGTAAATGTAATTTGGGTACAGCGTTGCATGACCACGCAATTGTCAGTTAAAGTAATGCAGCGCCGTAGCGCAATTCGCTTCTTTAACTGCCCCTGACCGCCCTATAGCAGAAATACTGCTACAGGGCGGCATGGGTACGCAAAATCATGTATATATGCGTGATTCGCGCTCCTGTGGTTTCATGCCCCTCCCAGATAGCGTCAGATTGCCCGTCAGTACACCAGTAATCACATTTAACCCCTTGATTGCCAGGAACACGCTCATACACAATAAACCTCCATTGCTAGTGTAGTGTCTGAACGGATCAATATCTTTGATGAGATCAGCACTATACCAGCATTCACATTAGTATAGTGTCTCCAAAAACACAGCATTAGCAGAATCCGCTCCGGCACCTGCCAGCACCTGCGTTTAGCATCTACACTTACCCCCCAGCAAGTGCAGTGTCAGTAGGTCACTGTCACTTGATACATTGCACACAAAACCGCAGTGTTTGCAGAATTAGGCCTGATCTCTTTTAGCACTTGCCGGTAAATTTCGATGACTCTTATAAGAGTGCCAGTACTAGTGCCGCTCTACCTTTTGGTGAATTGGTGAGCACCAGCGGCCCAATAAATCCTGGTCTTTCACATACCAGCAGTGCAGTATCACTTGGGAACGTCCCATAAGTGCAGTACAAGCTGGTGCGGTGGCAAGCACAAGTATTGTCCCACAGCCACCAACAATTCGCACGCAAGCCCATAGAGCCCCTAGTATCCTTCCGGATGTGCTTCCAAATCCTGATTGGCAGCTCACAAATTCTGCAGCACCCATACTTCCCCCATTCACCGCCCAACCCGGAATTCAGGGGGAAACAGCAAATTTAACTACTTCCCTTGATTTTTTGGAGCGGTTTTTCACAGATCTGTATGCATTGATTGTGGATCAAAAAAATTTATATGCACAATTTATCGCTGCCAACCCAAATTCAAATCTTGTCAGACCATTCGCATGAAAACCCATTACGGTTTCCGAATTAAAATTTTTATTTTTGTGTCTAACCCTCAACATGGGCATTACTAGAAAAAATTAATTGCAGCTGTATTGGCCCACAGATCTGACTCATCATATGCCCGTGTTCTCTGCTGCCATGGCCAGGCATAGATATGAGAGTATAATGTGTTTTATGCATTTCAATCACAATACACTCTGTCATCCTCGGGGTGATCCTAAATTTTACCAGCTCCACAAAATTCAGCCCCTCGTAAATCACCTTAACCAGTAATTTGCAGATGTCTATACTCCCCAGCAAAAAATCTGTGTTGATGAGTCGTTCATTAATTCTTCTGGCCGCTTTGCATTCAAACAATTTCTCCCCAGCAAGTGTGCCAGATATGGGGTCAAGATGTAGAAGACCTGTGAGAGGGCAACAGGCTATACATAGAAGTTTCAGATTTATGAGGGAAAAGTCACATGGAGCCCCCCGGATGCCCAGACTACATGGGGTGTAGTGGCAAGATAGTTTGGGACTTGGTATCATCCTTTTTCCATATGGGGTACCACTTATACATGGACAATGTTTATTCAAGCGTGCCACTATTTAGACATTTGTACAATCTTGGAATTGGCGCATGTGGCACCGTGTGACCTAATGTGTCCCCACCATTAGAAGTGGGTGGATGCAGGGCAGTATCCTAATGGTGGGCATAACACACACTTTTTCTGTCAGAGATTTCTTCTCTTTTTTTTTCGTTCAGCCCACAGGCTACATACAAAAAGGAACATAGGATATATACCCATCAAGGACCAGTGATGTACTGGTACATCACTGGACTTTGAATGGTTATACCAGGATGATGCCTACAGCTGCAGGTATCATCCTGGTATCGGGTTTTTTCAGGCGGCGATCGGCTTTCATGTAAAAGCAATCCTAGTGGCTAATTAGCTGCAGGATTGCTTTTACAAGCAGCGGGAGACGATGCCCCCCCCTTCCCGCTGCCTTTTCGGGCAGTCCCGTGCCATCGGGGGAACCTGAGAATGCAACCGTTGTTTGTCAGCTGACCATAGAGCTGATTGGAGACCAGAATGGTGTTAATCATCTCTATAGTCTAAGAAATCGGAAGCTACGAGCATTTCATCACTTCAGTTTTGCAGGATATAAACAGCGCCATTTGTAAATTGGAAAAGCATCTGATCACACCGATCTTGGTGAGATTAAATAATGTAAGGGCAGAGGAGATACCTAGAGTCTGATAGACCCCAGATTTCTCAAAAAAGAATATATGACAATGGCCATTGAAGTTCTAGGGGATATTTGCATTCCCTGTGATAGCATTAAAACTGATAAGAAAAAAAAATTAAAGGGACAGTGAAAAAAAATAGAAAAAAAAATATGAACAGGAGCCAGGCGCTGTGTAGTTTTGTGATAAAAGTAATACACCTTATATGGAAGTGTGCCTTTTAATAATTCATATTGTAAAAAATAGATAACCAGCCTGTGGCTTTAAGAAGCCAGGTTCCAAGATGGACGGCTCGTCCGCTCAGAGGGAAGCAGTGGAGAGTAGAATGCCTGTCAGTGCAGGGACCACATGTATCCGACATCCCATATTAAATTCCTTGGGGTGTCTACTTTCCAAAAAGAGGTCATTTGGGGGCGGGGGGGGCTTTGGTGCTATCCTGGCATTTCAGTGCCTCCGAAACTGTGATAGGTAGTGAAGTAAATTGAGGAAGTTACACACCTTCAGGCTTTGAAAGTGGTCATTGGATTTCAGGCTCCTGTATGTGGCTAGGCTCCCAAAATGTCTCACACATGTGGTATCCCCATACTCGGTAGAAGTAGCAGCATGTATTTTGGGGTGTAATTCCACATATACCCATGGCTTGTGTGAAATAAATATATAATTTAAATGACAACTCTGTGTGAAAAAAAAAAAGTTTGTAATTTTTCAAGAACTTGTGGAAAGAAAATAAATCTTTCATGGACTCAATATGCCTCCTAGTAGATAGCTTAGGGTGTCTACTTTCCAAAAAGGGGTAATTTTGGGAATATTTGTACTGTCCTTGTATTTTAGCACCTCAAGATATGTGATGGGCAGTCAGAAAGTAAAAGCTGTGTAAATTCCATTATCTATACAATAGTTTGTAGATGCTATAACTTTCACACAAAGCAATCAATATACACTTATTGGGATTTTTTTTAACCAAAAACATATAGCAGAATACATTTTGGCCTAAATTTATGACGAAATTTGAGTTTTTTGGATATTTTTTATGACCGAAATTGGAAAATATTGTTTAAAAAAAAAAATAAATTAAAAATTTTTTTGTTTATAGCACCAAAAATAAAAAGCGCATAGGTGATCAAATACCACCAAAAGAAAGCTCTATTTGTGTGACAAAAAGGATGTAAATTTAATTTATGTACCATATTGCATGACTGTGCAATTGTCAGTTAAACTAGTGCAGTGCTGTATAGCTACAAAAGGCGAAAATTGCAGTATCTATACCATAGTTTGTAGACGCTATAACTTTCACACAAAGCAATCAATATACACTTATTGGGATTTTTTTTTACCAAAAACATGTAGTAGAATACATTTTGGCCTAAATTTCTAACTAACTTTGAGTTTACTATATATTTTTTATAGCCGAAAGTAAAAATTTTATAATTTTTCTTCAAAATTTTTGGTGCAAAAAATAAAAAGCGCACAGGTGATCAAATACCACCGAAAAAGCTTTATTTATCTAAAAATGACGTAAATTTCGTTTGGGTACAGCATTTCATGACTGCGCAATTATCAGTTGAATTAGTACAGTACTGAATAGCAAAAAGAGGCCTGGTCATTAAGGGGGGTAGAGTAGTGATCATCTGCTGTTTATGTACTATAAAGGGCTATTTTTTGTTTTGTTGACCCCATCATGACAGCTGATAAAAAAACATGCTGCTGCTACTAAATGTCTTATGCTGGTCATACACGTGTTAATTTTCGGAGAATATTCATACAAAAATTCTTTGTACTTTCTATAAATGGATGAATGTTATTCAAAAATGGCACTTGCTTTTTAGCATTCAGTTTTAAAATGAATGTAATTTCTGAATGAAAACCCACATATACTGTTAGACTTGTCAGTCAAACAAATTTTCAATTTCCCCATGACTGTGGTAAAAAACGAACATCAATTTGAACCCACTAACAATAAGAAAATGGAACGAATGCTCTTTAAACAAAAAATATTCTATGGAAAACTTTGTGTATGGTCAGAATAAGTGACAGCAAATGCGGGTATTTTGTATAAATCTACCTGCCTATGACAAGGGAGTCGTCATGCATAATATTATATCACAATCTGGAAATCTGCAAAACAGCATTTCAGGTCTTTTTACTTTTTTACCGTTGTGTTTTTTTTAAATAAAAATTTTGATCTCTGATTCTGAATGATATGTACCAGATTCAACATCTCGGCCAACTAATCGATTATCAAAATAATCATTAGTTGCAGCCCTAATTTTGAATGCACTCATACAATCCTGCCATTTTATTTAATATACTTCATGCTAGAAAATAAGCAAAACAGTTGTTTTAAACAAAATTATTCATCTTTTACCTTTTTATTATTATACAGTATATAGTGCCAAAGGGTATGCTCAGCGCTGTACAGTAACAAGGGGGACAGAACATGACAAGACAGTAACAATACACTACACGAGGGGTTCGAGGGCCCTGCTCTTTCGAGCTTACAATCTAGGAGGGAGGGGAAGGTGGTACAGGAGGAGATGGCTGTGGTGGGAGGAGTGGAGGAGGTTAGGTGAGGTCGGGTGTTAGGTGAGGTTGGGGTAGGCTTCCCTGAAGAGGAGGGTTTTCAGGGTGCACCTGAAGGTGAGGAGGGTAGGTGACAGTCTGATGGATTGGGGTAGGGAGTTCCAGAGGATGGGGGGGAAGTCCTGGAGAAGTCCTGCAATCGGGCGTGGGAGAAGGAGACCAGGGAGCTGGAGAGTAGGAGGTCCTGTGAGGAGCGGAGGGCACGGGTAGGGTAGTATTTGGGTATCAGGTCAGTTATGTAGTTCAGGGCGGCATTGTGAATGGCTTTGAAGGTCAGAGTTAGCAGTTTGAATTTGATGCGTTGGGCAATCGGGAGCCAATGAAGGGATTGGCAGAGGGGGGAGGCAGATGTGGAGCGGTTGGTGAGGTGGATGAGTCTAGCCGCTGAGTGTAGGATCGACTGGAGTGGGGATAGCATTCGTTTGGGTAGGCCAGTGAGAAGGGAATTGCAATAGTCCAGGCGTGAGATGATGAGGGAGTGTACGAGTTGTTTGGTGGTGTCTGGGGTGAGGAATGTGCGTATCTTGGAGATGTTGCGGAGGTTGAGCCTGCAAGATCTAGATAGCAGTTGGATGTGGGGTAGGAAGGAGAGGTGGGAGTCCAGGGTGACACCCAGGACTTTGGCGTGTGGGGTGGGAGAGATGGTGGTGGTGTTAGTAGTGATGGAGAGGATGGGGGGGGGGGCACGGGGTGGGGGGAAGACCAGGAGCTCGGTTTTGGATAGGTTAGGTTTGAGGAAATGGAGCAACATCCAGTCTGATATGTTGTTTAGGAGGTGGGCGATGCGGGCAGAGAGTGAGGGGGTGAGGTTGGGGGTGGAGAGGTAAATTTGGGTGTCGTCGGCATAGAGGTGGTAATTGAAGCCGTGGGAGTGAATAAGTTTGCCAAGGGAGGAGGTATAGATGGAGAAGAGGAGGGGCCCGAGGACAGAGCCTTGGGGGACCCCGACAGAGAGAGGGAGGGAGAGGGAGGTGGCAGTGTTGTAGGTGACGCTGAAGGAGCGTTGGGAAAGGTAGGAGGAGAACCAGGAGAGAGCAGCGTCCTTGATGCCAAGGGAGTGCAGTTTGGAAAGGAGGAAAGGGTGGTCAACAGTGTCGAAGGCCGTGGAGAGGTCAAGGAGCAGATGTTTTAGATGTTAAGAAAAAAAAAGTGGCTATTTAAGTACCACCAAAAGAAGACTATCTGTCTCAAAGAAATTACAGAAAATGTATGTGTGTATTTTCATAAAAGAGAAATTATCAAACAATTACAGCACTGAAAACTGAAAAATAGCCTTGAAGGGTGTGTAACATGTAGGTTCTGAAGTTGCTAACACACAGTGGGAGAAAGTACTGTACACTGTAGCATATACATTTGTATATTGACTGTTTATATTTGTATTCAACTCTGCATTATTTTCACTTACAGTGAGGAACAGAAGTATTTGAACACCCTGCGATTTTGCAAGTCCTCCCACTTAGAAATCATGGAGGGTTCTGAAATTCACATTGTAGATGCATTCCCACTCTGAGAGACAGAATTAAAAAAAAAATTCAGGAAATCAAATTGTATGATTTTTAAAGAATTTATTTGTCTTACACTGCTGAACATACAGTGGGGCAAAAACGTATTTAGTCAGCCACCAATTGTGCAAGTTCTCCCACTTAAAAAGATGAGAGAGGCCTGTAATTGGCATCATAGGTAGACCTCAACTATGAGAGACAAAATGAGAGAAAAAATCAAGACAATCACATTGGCTGATTTGGAAAGAATTTATTTGCAAATTATGATGAAAAATAAGTATTTGGTCAATATCCAAAGTTCATCTCAATACTTTGTTATATATCCTTTGTTGGCAATGACAGAGGTCAAACGTTTCCTGTAAGTCTTCACAAGGTTGGCACACACCGTGGCTGGTATGTTGGCCCATTCCTCCATGCAGATCTCCTCTAGAGCAGTGATGTTTTGGGGCTGTCGCTGGGCAACACGGACTTTCATCTCCCTCCAAAAGTTTTCTATGGGGTTGAGATCTGGAGACTGGCTAGGCCACTCCAGGACCTTGAAATGCTTCTTATGAAGCCACTCATTCGTTGCCCGGGCGGTATGTTTGGGATCCTTGTAATGTTGGAAGACCCAGCCACGTTTCTTCTTCAATGCCCTTGCTGATGGAAGGAGGTTTGCACTCAAAATCTCACGATACATGGCCCCATTCATTCTGTCCTGTACATGGATCAGTCGTCCTGGTCCCTTTGCAGAGAAACAGCCCCAAAGCATGATGTTGCCACCCCCATGCTTCACGGTAGGTATGGTGTTCTTTGGATGCAACTCGGCATTCTCTCTCCTCCAAACACGACGAGTTGTGTTTCTACCAAACAGTTCTATTTTGCTTTCATCTGACCATATGACATTCTCCCAATCCTCTTCTGGATCATCCAAATGCTCTCTAGCAAACTTCAGATGGGCCCAGACATGTACTGGCTTAAGCAGGGGGACACGTCTGGCACTGCAGGATCTGAGTCCCTGGCGGCGTAGTGTTACTGATGGTAGCCTTTGTTACGTTGGTCCCGGCACTCTGCAGGTCATTCACTAGGTACCCCCGTGTGGTCCTGGGATTTTTGCTCATCGTTCTTGTGATCATTTTGACCCCACGGGGTGAGATCTTGCGTGGAGCCCCAGACCGAGGGAGATTATCAGTGGTCTTGTGTGTCTTCCATTTTCTAATTATTGCTCCCACAGTTGATTGGCTCACACCAAGCTGCTTGCCTATTGCAGATTCAGTCTTCCCAGCCTGGTGCAGATCTACAATTTTGTTTCTGGTGTCCTTCGACAGCTCTTTGGTCTTCACCATAGTGGAGTTTGGAGTGTGACTGTTTGAGGTTGTGGACAGGTGTCTTTTATACTGATAACAAGTTCAAACAGGTGCCATTGATACAGGTAATGAGTGCAGGACAGAGGAGCCTCTTAAAGAAGAAGGTACAGGTCTGTGAGAGCCATAAATCTTGCTTGTTTGTAGGTGACCAAATACTTATTTTCCACCATAATTTGCAAATAAATTCTTTCCAAATCAGCCAATGTGATTGTCTGGATTTTTTTTCTCATTTTGTCTCTCATAGTTGAGGTCTACCTATGATGCCAATTACAGGCCTCTCTCATTTTTTTTAAGTGGGAGAACTTGCACAATTGGTGGCTGACTAAATACTTTTTTTCCCCACTCTAAGTATTTGAACACCTGAGAAAATCAGTGTTAATATTTGGTACAGAAGCCTTTGTTTGCAATTACAGAGGTCAAACATTTCCTGTAGTTCTTGACCTGGTTTGCACACACTGCAACAGGGATTTTGGCCCACTCCTCCACACAGATCTCCTCTAGATCTGTCAGGATTCGGGGCTGTCGCTGAGCAACACGGAGTTTCAGCTCCCTCCAAAGATGTTCTATTGGATTTAGGTCTGGAGACTGGCTAGGCCACTCCAGAACCTTGATATGCTTCTTACGGAGCCACTCCTTGGTTATCCTGGCTATGTGCTTCGGGTCGTTGTCATGTTGGAAGACCCAGCCACGACCCATCTTCAATGCTCTGACTGAGGGAAGGAGGTTGTTGCTCAAAATTGCACAATAAACGGCCCCATTCATCCTCTCCTTAATACAGTGCAGTCGTCCTGTCCCCTTCGCAGAAAAGTAACCCCAAACCATGATGTTACCACCCCCATGCTTCACATTAGGGATGGTGTTCTTGGCATGCAACTCATCCTTATTTTTCCTCCAAATACGACGAGTGAATTTTAGACCAAAAAGTTCTACTTTGGTCTCATCTGACCACATGACTTTCTCCCATGCCTCCTCTGGATCATCCAGATGGTCATTGGCAAACTTCAGACGGGCCTGGACATGTGATGACTTGAGCAGGGGAACCTTCCGTGCAATGCATGATTTGAAACCATGACGGCGTAGTGTTCTATCGTCAGTGACCTTTGAAACTGTGGTCCCAACTCTCTTCATGTCATTGACCAGCTCCTCCCTTGTAGTTCTGGGCTGATTCCTCACCTTTCTTATCAGTGATATCCCACGAGGTGAGATCTTGCATTGAGCCCCAGTCCGAGGGAGACTGACAGTCGTCTTTAGCCTCTTCCATTTTCTAACAATTGCTCCAACAGTTGATCTTTTTTCACCAATCTGCTTGGCAATTGCCCGTAGCCCTTTCCAGCCTTGTGGAGGTCCACAATTTTGTCTCAGGTGTCTTTTGGCAGCTCTTTGGTCTTGCCCATGGTAGTAGTTGGTGTCTGACTGACTGTGGGGTGGACAGGTGTCTTTAAAGAACTTAGACCGGTGCTACTAAGTTAGATTAATGAGTGGAGTAGAGGTGAACTTTTTAAAGGCACAGTAACAAGTCTTTGAGAGCCAGAATTCTTGCTGTTTCTTAGGTGTTCAAATACTTATGTTCAGCAGTGCAAGACAAATAAATTCTTTAAAAATCATACAATGTGATTTCCTGATTTTTTTTTTTAAATTCTGTCTGAGTGAGAATGCACCTACAATGTGAATTTCAGACCCCTCCCTGATTTCTAAGTGGGAGAACTTGCAAAGTCGCAGGGTGTTCAAATACTTCTGTTCCTCACTGTATGTGGTGCTATTGGTGACTAGTTGCTGAAATGACAAACAGGAATAGGCAGGAGATCTTACAAGACAGTATGGGGGAGCCTACTTACTCCTACAAGTGATAAAAAATGGTGCAAAGATGAGGAGAGATAGCAGCACTCCCCTGTAGCAGTAAAAATCCTGAATACTTTATTTTAATGTTCAAACATGAAGAAACAAAACACAGCTCCACAGGGAGACAGTTAACGCGTTTCACACAATAGGGCTTAGTCATAAGTTGTGTGCCGCTATCTTTCCATATCTTTGCGACAATTACAACTGTGGACCCTGCTGGCACCCAGGGATACAGCAGACAGGATATACAAAAGCCTGCCTTGGAGCAGTGTGCACTCAGTTTACTTTTCACTGATAAAAATTGCTGTGCTTTGTCTTGAACCAATTAAAGTGTTTGTATAGATTGCTGAAAATTAGTGCATGCCCTATTATGTCTTAGTTTGGGTTGCCCAAATCTTATGACCAGCTGCTGTTTTCAAAATGATTGACACAATGGTCGAATGATCAGCTATTGGACAGGCATGAAGTTTCCGGGGGGGGGGGGGGGGGGCGGGAATGTATTATCTGTTTCAACTGGTGTCCTTGGCTTTAATTGTGTGTTTAACCCCTAAATGAGCCACTAAATGAATTATATTATGGGCATAAAAAGTTATAATAGTTCAGCTTTGTAAACAAGAAAAAAAATAACTGTTGGTAATTAGTACACTTGCATGTCAAGTATGAATAAACAATGAGAGGAGATGCACATATGCTGTGCGGATTGAAGCTCAGGTTCCACAGCTGACCCGCAGAGTAGTTGTTCACCGGTTCATGTCAGGTTTACATCAAGTTTATACTGTTCACACGTGCAGTTTAGAAACGATTCCCATAGAAGTCAATAGCCTGTAAATCTGGACCTGAACTTCAGGCACTGTTCAGAAAACATACATGAGGCTTTTTCAAACTGCACTGAATCTACACCGCCAGTACACCGGACATATGTGAACAGGCAGCATAGGAAGCAATGTTTTTTTTCACATGGCATGTGGATTGGATGTGGTTCAAACCGCAGTCAATCCGATATGTGAACCGGCACTAAAACTGGAATAATGGAAAGTTATTCCTTTTTTATGGTCTTTTTATTGGATTTTTTTTTGTGTAAATGCAAAAAATAATTTCATAATTTCAATCATTTGTTTCATTTTTCAGATTCACTTTTGCAGAAGATAGAAGAGTACAGCATTATAACACCAATTAGTACAGATTCAGAGGGTAATTTTCTCTCTCATGAAGTGTCAAAAAGGCACAGGGCTCGTTTTCAAAGGGATGTTCAAGACGCCAGTAATAAATCCAGTGATCATTTGATTTATTATAACGTTACTATTTTTGGCAAAGAGTTTCATCTAAGGTTAAAGCTGAACTGTAAACTAATTGCACCTGGAGCTACAGTAGAGTGGGAGGAAGATTCCAATGTGCTTGCAATAGATCTTCATCATAAAAACTGCCTGTACGTTGGAGATATACCATATATTGACAATACGTCTGTTGCCATTAGCAATTGTGATGGACTGGTAAGTTACATATTGTAATAAAAATAACTTTAATTCAGAAATAAATGAATTACTGAAGATGCTATGAAGTGCAGAAACACGAAACGCATTTAATAATGATTTATTACATATAAGTTTTAATACCGTATATGTTTATATTGTTTTAATGATAATTGGCGCAATATTGTTTTGATGTGGTTCATGTATATATACATTTTTAAATATAATTTCCTATGAACAGTGGATGCTTGGTTCCTATACTTTGCTGTAGCTTATGAGTCTAATGTACCTGTTATCCTACGGAGTTACTTTTTCTCATTACATATCAGATGTGAGCTGGACAAGTGCCTGTTTGTGCTAATTTGGTACAGTGCAGATTGACCTGGAACAGTGTTTCTTCCAACTCAAATTTTACCTTTCTGAAGCAGTCAAACAATCCAGCCATGCCAATACTATTATATTCGTACAGATGCAGTATGATACCATTAGTGTGGAAATGGTTTTGCTCACATATCCAGTGATTTTAGGCAAGTATCACACACTGGAAACTTTAACAAACCTTACATTTTCTGTTTTAAAGTAGAACTTAAGTATTTTGTTTATTTATTACAGGTACTTGTATAGCGCCGTCAATTTATGCAGCACTTTAGATATATATTGTGCATTTACCTCCGTCCCTAACCCTCAAGTGGTGCACAATCTAAGGTCCCTAACTTACATTCATATATTCGGGCCAATTTAGACAGGATCCAATTAACATCAGCATGTCTCTGGAGTATAAATTCATATTTTCTTTTAGATGATTAGATGAGGAATAGGGTGGGAGAATGAAGGAATATGAAACTCTTCATATGTTTATCTCTTAGATGTAATAAACCGATCAAATGATTCTTTGGTTCTGGGTTTTTAACTTTGGTAACAGTACTACAGTAACAGTTTTCAGCCTAAGCCAATGACGACTTTGATGTCTGCATCCAAAGTTCAGATCTGCTATTGGACTTGTGACCTAACATACTGTATTTAAATAAAGTAATCCAGAACCACAGCCTTGCAGGATCCCATTGTTAAAGCCAATTATTAAGTACACGAAGAGGTAAAACAAATATGATTGCATGATTGGATGATTGAAGTCTGTGCAACCACATTTACTAAGCTAAGAGAAAATTTAATTAACAAAGAGAAAATTCACTTAAAGAGAAGTTGTACTAATTTCATTGTTTCAATTACTTCCAAGCAAAATCCTTTTTTTCTTTTTTTTATTCTCTGTGCACATAATAGGTTATTCCTGCCAAGTAAAGTATTGCTTAACTTTACCTCATTTACGAAGATAACTGAAAATTCAAGCAACTTTCAATGAATTTGCTAACAAACTTCTGTATAAAATAAAAAGGGACCACTGCCTGTCTTGCAAAGTTGTGTAAAAAAAAATATATTTAATATACTAGGTTTCACAAAATTTCAATTTTGAAGCAATGAATGAAATATGTTCAGCAAGTGGGGTTATCACAGCCGAACTTTCTCTGTGGACTTCTTTTAAAAGAAAGGTGTACAGCAGCTGTAATTCCTGCAATAACTGCATGGCCTGCACCCAGCAATGCCTTGTTACCATCAGCACAGATATAATTTTAGCGCTTCAGTCCAGATCAGAAGCAGAGAAATAGAAGAAAATAAAATAGTTTATTTCACATCCCTAGAGTTTTTTTTCAAAATGTCTGTTAAAGTGGTTACACTGAGTTGTTACTATAATATTTTTATTAATATGCATTTTCTCTTATGTTAAGCAGACTGGATTTTACTATGCCACCCCACCAAAAAAAGTAGAAACTATTTTCTGTTCTTTAATATTTAAAATATCCTTGTTTATAATATCACGCATTTTCGAATATGCCCTAGACTGGAATATTCTGTGGAGAAAGTGGATACCTTATTGATTAGTCTGTAGACCAGTGCCCACTGCATACCACTATTCTGTGGTGTTTTGCCTGTGTTAATTATTACGGTGTAATGTAATTTTAAATATTCTGGCTGATTGCTGCAGGGGTCAGGTCATGAGTGACTTCTTCTTCAGATGTATTATATCCTGTGTCTTGGGGTATAAATATCTGCAGAGTACCGACACTAGGAAGAGCTGAATTGAAGTCATTTATTCGGTCCAGGCTCGGGAAAGATCCCAACGTTAAAGTTGGGATCCACCCCAGAGTCTGGAGCGGCACATGATTCAGTCTGTCAGTGATCCCCTAAGAGCCTGAGCCTCCCCCTCCACAGCCCAGCCTTTAGCAGGGGTGTCACGAGCAGGGGTCAGGTTCAAATACCATTTGCTATAGCAGTGGAAAGGCTTACCTGAAACCAGCAGGATAGGTACACAGGCAGGTCACCGTGGCGGAGAAGTGGGATCACCTGAGGTGCGGAGTCTAAGTATCAACCAGTGTTCACCAGAGCTCCTAATGGTGGAGATGGATTTGGCTGCGTGTTGGCACCAGGTCGCAGTCCTCAGGATCACCCTATCAGGAGGTGAGCAAGCGAAGTTCCAGTAGCGAAAAAGAGCAGACAAGGGCGCACGCTCATCGTGAATTACCGTGGTATACCACGTGTTTATTAAATAGACAAATGGACGTATACTCACAAACCAACAAAGATAAAAGCAGTATATGTGGTCCGCAATAACAGTCACACAAATGCTGTGTCCTTAATAAGGATAAGCTAACGCGTTTCGGGAGATAAACCCCCTTTCTCAGAGCTAAAAATATACCTACTGGCCCCAAGCCTATATACCAACGAATGTCAAAAGGAGGGCGATACGGCCCTCCCACCCACTCGCAGCAGCCCAATCCCGGAGCACTGCCAAAAAACCCCCAAAAGAAACAAATATGTAAATGGAATATATGCATGAATAAACGCACAAAGCAACCAGAAATACATCTAGTGAACAGCAACTGATAAAATGCGTATAGTACATGCAGATTATTGTTCATAAAATGTGCTGGAGGTGTACTTACATATACCCTCAAGGAGAGTTATCCTGACACTTGATGGACGTTCACTATCCTAAATGAAACTGCCCCTAGTGAAAGACAGCCAGGATGCTGTAATGAATGAAGGGCAGTGTGTAGGCATAACTAGCGCAATGAACAAGTGTGTAACACACTGGAATAACATGGAAAAAGAAATGGAATAGAACCAGCGTGGCATCCAAACACTCCGCCACGCTGGTTAGTGTGGACGTGACAGGCATCATGTTGCGGGTACGATGCGCCCTGCACAGTGACCCGTTCGCACATGTGTGCCGCACCACACATGGACCGCGCATGCGGGCCGCACCACACGTGGACTGCGCATGTGCCAGGGAGCCAAACCGCCCGACACTAGCCGAAGATACGTGTCATCCTGGAGGAGGAAGGAAAGGGAAGTGTGACTGAAAAGACACTACTACTGACAGATGATGAATTATAGATAAATAGGATTTGTGCATGAGAGACACCTACTGATGGGATATAAACCGGGCCAGCAGGGACACAAGCATAAATAATATATATTCTAAAATGACAAAAATATATATGTAAAATAAATATAAATGGTGTAAAAAATGTATATAGATGAGTAAGGGAGGGAAAAAGAAAGGCAGCAATATGCAATGGAAGCAAACTAAGAAATCATAAAATAGAACAAAACAGAGAGCAGCCAATAGCACACTTGTTGCCACATTAATACAAAAAATGTATATATTAATGTGTGTAGCGTTATGAATCATAAAAATAGACACGATTAGGTGATCTACATACATTTATTATCATACTGTTTGCCTCCTAACACCAAATAATAACAACTCATCCGTTATCCATCAATATAAATTGGGATAATGTGTAAAAAAGACAAGAAGGATGAAACAAGACAAAACAGTGACCAAGTGTTGCAGCGAACCTAAAATCTCAATCTAGAGGAGACTAAACAAGGGATTGTACATCAAGGGCATCGTCACCATTAGGCGACAACGTATCTAATTTATTGATCCAATAGGACTCCCGTTGGCAGAGTTTTCAAAATGTTCTACCTGTGTCAATGTCTCCTTGTATGTTCTCAATGCCAAATACCTTGAGACCCACGGGGTTTTCATCATGTCTTTCACTAAAGTGACAAGGCACTGTATGTTTGTCAAACCCGTGTAGTATGTTGCGTTTATGTTCCCCGAAGCGGGTCCTCAGTGAACGTGTGGTGCGACCCACATACAGAATTCCACATGGGCAAACCAGACCGTAAACAGCAAACTGCGTGCCGCAGTTGATGAACTGACTGATAGGATGGACCCTTCCATCTATGCCCATGAAATCCCTTTTTCTATGCCACATGAAAGGGCAAGCTCCACAATTGGGCACCCCGCACTTGTAACTACCTTTCTGGTCAAAAATGGTATTCCATACAGAAATGGACTGTGTTTTTGTGGATTTGACCCTACTGGGAGCAATCATGCTTCTCAGATCCTGTGGGCGTCGGAAGATGACTTCTGGCCGAGGCGGCAGGTGTGCAGAAAGGTGAGGGTCTTGGGTCAAAATGCCCCAATATTTATTCAATATCCTCTGAAGATTGAAAGCCTTCTGATTATATCTCGTACAAAAAGCGTCATTGTGTATGTCCCTATTGGTGTTGGGAGTATTGGCCTTCGGTGCAACATGAGAATCAAAAGGTGGAATGTTTGTCTCAGAATAAAATGATCTATATTTATGATATGCCTCCTCAATATTAGTGGCTGCATACCGCTTTTCTAGGAATTTTTCCTCAAAAGCATACTCTGAGTGTCGTAGTCTTCTAAAAGGGACATTCTTAATCCATCTGGGATGATGGTGACTCTTCGTATGCAAATATGCATTCCCGACTGTGAATTGTTTTTTTTTTTTTTTTTTGGCTTCTTATGGCTTTTTTTTTTCAACAATAGCTTTCTTCTTGCCACTCTTCCATAAAGGCCAGATTTGTGGAGTGCACCATTAATAGCTGTCCTCTGGACAGATTCTCCCACCTGAGCTGTGGATTTTTGCAGCTCCTCCAGAGTTACCATGGACCTCTTGGCTGCATCTCTTATTAATGCTCTCCTTGCTCGGCCTGTCAGTTTAGGTGGATGGCCATGTCTTGGTAAGTTTGCAGTTGTGCTATACTCTTTCTATTTTCAGATGATGGATTGAACAGTGCTCTATTAGATGTGCAAAGCTTGGGATACTTTTTTATGACCTAACCCTGCTTTAAACTTCTCCACAATTTTATCCCTGACCTGTCTGGTGTGTTCCTTGGCTGTATTTATACTGAGATTAAATTACACACAGGTGGACTCTATTTACTAATTAGGTGACTTCTGAAGGCAATTGGTTCCACTAGATTTTAATTAGGGGTATCAGAGTAAAAGGGGGCTGAATACAAAGGCACGCCACACTTTATACTGATATTTATTTGTAAAAACATTTTGAAAACCATTTATCATTTTCCTTCCACTTCACACTTTTTGCACACTTCTGGACTTTTTTGCACTTATTGTTTTATATACTTTTATGTGATTTGTTTGCACTTTTATTTGTTGGCATCATGAACTTGTAATTTGGTTTAGGTATATGCACTTCTTATATAGCACCCCTCCTTTTTTTTCCTCCTTGTTTTTCCCCTTTTCGTTTCAGGGCTGAGGAGCATTGTGCTACTGCAGGACATTAGTTTTGTACATTAGGCATACAAATTTTAACTTTTGGAGTTGGTACGCGTTGTCAAGAAATATTGTCCAGAGTGAGTGAAAGCAGAAGTCTGTGACAGGTGACAGTGGTCCTGTTCGGAGGACAGGTGCACTTTTATATTATTATTATACAGGATTTATACAGCGCCAACAGTTTGCTCAGCGCTGTACATTATATCCCTCACCTTGTGGCTTGGCACCCATATCAGAACCTGCTGTGATTCGGGTCAACGTATGGACCTGGCATGGAGCCGAAATGTTAAGAATGGCTTATGGTTTCTAACCAGCTCTCTAGGGGGTGAACTCCCATCCCCCAAGTCATCATTACAGTACTCAGTGAGCCTTGTTTATTTGTTAGGATTGTGGTTACTGGCTACAATACAATTAACACCACTTCACTTACAACAAAAAGCACAGATTTTCACACTTAAGGGTCTAAGGGCATTTATACAGTATTTAATCATCTTCTTATGTTCTTTCAAGCACAAAATAAAACCACATATACAGTATATGGCTTTATTCTAAACCAGGCCAGCTGGCCACCTCATGGCTAAAGTAAATTTTGTATTGGGCCTCAGGCACATGAGCGATAGTACAATGTAAAATGCTACCTAAAGATATCAATGTCTGTACGCGTATACATAGTCCTTGTGTAAGCGTTCATGCCTACGGACATATGACCCTAGAAGCAGATTGTCTACATCAAAGGGTTTTTAATTCTTTTCACATGTGCACATTTATGCAAGTACTGCTGTTCAGTCATTGATTTCTGTGAGCAGGTATACACTGCATCTCTGGCTCCTTAGTGGGACAATACACCATAATTTTATGCCGTACGGCCCCAGATGCCTGTGTGCATGAGGCCTTAACCATTTCCCTCCCGGCCTATAGCCAGATGGCGGCCGGCAAAATCCTTTAGCGTTCCAGGTGGACACCATATGGCGTCCTCCCGGGCATTCGCAGTTTGCGCGCCTGTAGAGCCACAAAGCAGCACGATCTGTCACCGACCATGTACCTCGGACAGATCTGAGTACCGGCCCCATTGCCGGTACCATGTGACCTGCTGTGACCAATCACAGCAGGTCACATGACAGTTGTATACAATGTATGGCTTCATTCATGCCATCCATTGTATACTAGTGTGCCTAGCTGTGAATGGTCAAAGCGATCACATGCATAAGCTGGACCAATCACAGCCCAGCTGTGTCATGTGATTACCCGTGGCCAAATCACAGCTAAGCAAAAAAAAAAAGCCCTGAATGAATCGATGTCATTCAGGTAAATGCTTGCTTATAGCAAAGTAATTCTTTGCTATAAGCAAATTGTGTAAAAATAAATAAATCTTAATCACTTCCCCAAAGTAGTACAATGTTACTATGGTAACATTGTACTACTTTGGTCATAGTGAAATATGAAAAAAAAATCTTAAAAAGAAGAAAAATTTAATAAAAATCTTAAAATAATAAAAAAAAAAATTTTTTCATACTGTCACCAGTAAGTGTCCCTGATCACCGCCATGCCAGTTATATGATGACGCTGTACTGCACTGGTGACACTGACAGTATCTAAAAAAAAAATTGTGAAAATAATTGTTTTTATTTTTTCATTTTCCGCAAAATTCTGGCAAAAAAAATACAACTTAAAAAACTTGCTATTCCTCTTATGAAGTACGTCGGACTGTCTACTTTGCAAAAATGGGTCATTTGGGGGATATCTGTACTGTTCTGACATTCTTGGACCTCAAGAAATTAGATTGGCTGTCAGTACTTCATGATCAATTTTCAGATCTATACCATAGTTTGTGAACTCTATATGGGTTGTTGTCACCAAAGACATGTACACATCTTGGCCTAAATTTATGAAGAACAATTATTTATTTGCAAACTCATATAACAGAAACAAAGAAAAACGTGTTTTTTTTTTTTTCAAAATTTTGGGTATTTTTTTGTTAATTTAGCAAAAAATAAAAACCCCAGTGGTGATTAAATACCACCAAAAGAAAGCTCTAGTTGTGTGAAGAAAATGATAAAATTTTAGTTTGGGTACAATGTTGTATGACCGCCCAATTGTCATTCAAAGTGTGACAGCGCTGAAACCTGAAAAATGGCCTGGGCAGGAAAGGGGTAAAAGTGCCCGGTATGGAAATGGTTAAATATATATATTTTGTGCATGATATGATGTACTGTGGAGAATGCTGTCTACCAATCATTGTGACTATTATACCAGTGCACTGATACCACAACTTGAAAACTGAATAATGATCCACCATATTGGAAGTAATCCCTGCCATGTCAGGGTACCTCAAGGGGTATGCATACCCCATGTTGGGAACCTCTACTTTAAATCAACTTTTTAAATATAATTTATTGTTACAATATTTTGGGGGGTCTTTTTCACAATTCCTGACCTTCCATTGAAAAAATTGTTTGCTGTCATTAATGCACAATCTAAAAATGCCCCCATAAAAGTAACCAGTTTCTTACACGGCATTAAATTGTCACATTCCCTTTCGATGCCTTATTTTTGTGTTGTGCATGACGTATTTTTTTCCTTTCTTTTTATTTATTGAGTTTATTTCTTGTGTTACTTGAGTTCTTTTCTTGAGGTATTTTTCAGCTTAGTCAGGGAATACTGGGAACTGTGGAGAGTGGATAACACCTTACTTACGGTGTGAAAGAAAGTGCAAAGAAGCTCTGACAAGCAGATGCGAGTCAAGTTTTCTATGGCCTGTTTGGGGAAAAATGACACAGAATTTCAGCTAGGGAACCTGAGGCAAATGCTTTTTCCAAGGCAACCCACCCTTTAATAGCTGAGTGGAGATTTGTCAAGTGGTAGGCTCAGTAGTACTTCTTTACATCTGGAAGAATGATGCCTTCCCTACATTTAGGTCAGGTGTGAGATTAAAAGTGGCACTCCTCCAAATAAAAGCATTAAAGTATCTTCTCACATGGGCAAAAAAGACAGGAGGTAATTGTTTATTTAGAAATTGTGATGAGCAAGTACAAAATCACATTCAGTGACACTAGCCTTAACAGATGTGGTATGTGTACAAAGCAGTTTCAATTAGAATGGAGATGAATTACAAAGATTTCTGTTTACAGCAGAAATGATAACATGCATCCCCTTTAAAAGGTTCTAGAAAATATACACACATTATGCATGCTGCAATAGTTGGTCCAGCATGCTGCAGTCAAAGAGCTTGAAAACTCAGGACTGCCTGTTATGCTCTGAAGGGGTACAGCACAGTTAATTACTCAGCTCAATGCATTGCTTTTTAGTTGGTACGAATATATTGACATCTTCCAGGAAATACCATATCCTGTTAACCCCAAATGAGGGCAAGGTTGTAAAGGGACAAAAAAAAGGAAGGGGGAGGGGGGTTGTTGTGGAAGACAAATGATTAAAGTAATTTTACTGGGATTGGCTGCATGACATATAAGAAGCATGGGAGAAAATTCATGTTCACGTTTTCTGCTCCACCAAACACACGATAAGAAAATTGTACGAAAAATTTTGTGGAATCACTAATCGAACGATTTTCTCTTTGTTGATGAGCAGGATGTTTTAACCACTTGCCTACCGGGCACTTATAACCCCTTATTTACCAGGCCAATTTTCAGCTTTCAGCGCTGTCGCACTTTGACAATTGCGCGGTCATGCAAGATTGTACCCATATAAAATTTTTATCATTTTTTTCTCACAAATAGCTTTCTTTTGGTGGTATTTAATCACTGCTGGGCACTTTACTTTTTGTGCTATAAGCAAAAAAAGTGCAAAAAAATTTGAAAAAAAAAAATTTTTTGTTTCTATTAATTTTTTTTTCAAACAGGTAATTTTTCTCCTTTACTGATGTGCGTTGATGAGGCAGCACTGATGGGCACTGATAGGCGGCACTAATGAGCTGGCACAGATAGGCGGCACTGATAGGCAGCACTAATGAGGTGTCACGGATAGGTGGCACTGATATGCGGCACTGATTGGTGGCACTGATAGGCGACACTGATAATGGGTACTGATAGACAGCACTAATAGGTGGCACTGACTGACATCACTGCTGGGCACTGACTGGCACAACTGCTGGGCACTGACTGGCAGCACTGCTGGGCTGCACTGATGGGCACAGGTGGGTGGCACTGGTGGGCACAGGTGGGTGGCACTACTGGGCACAGGTGGTGACACTGCTGGGTGGCACAGGTGGGTGCATTGCTGGGCACAGGTGGGCGCACTGCTGCACACAGGTGGGCGGAACTTGTGTGTGGCACTGCTGGGCACCGATCATCAGGGCACTGATTATCAGTGACCTTGATGATTGGCGCTGATCCCCGCTCTGACAACTGCCGGTTTTCGGCAGTACTTTCCTCACGATCTGACAGCGTGAGGAAAGTGCAGCCGAGAACCGGCATTTGCATTTCCCGGTGATCAGCGTGTCATTGGACACGGCTGATCACGTGGTAAAAGGCCGCTGTGATTGGCCTTTTACCACGTCACGTGATCAGCTGTGTCCGTAGGACACAGCGATCAGGGAGGTTGCCAGGTGTGCACCCCCGGGGGCGCGCAGGAGAGCGCGTTCTGGGAGGACGTCCTATAACGTCCACCCAGAACTGGCCGGCCGCAGTGCAGCTGTCATTTGGCTATCTGCGGTCGGCAAGTAGTTAACCGATAATGATATTGTGAACAAAAAAATCCGGTTGAACAACAGTGAAACATTTTGTCGTTTTCGCATATGAACGACCGATTTTCTATGTGGTAGTATGACAGTTGTATGAAAAAAATCTATCAAGCGCTATCACGCATGACCGGAAACAGAAGATGACCCAGATGTTTATGTCTAAGGAATCTTCGTAAACACGAACGAAAAATCCAAATGTTAAAAGTAGATTGGCCTAATGAGATAATGAAACCAGAATTTTATGCATATTATATTTTTATGTATCACAATTTATGTATATAGATAATGTAATAAACTATATTATACTCATTGCTGTTAATTGTTGTGTATATCTTAAAATTATATTCTCATTTTTTTGGGGTTTAAGATATAGATCATAGTATAAATAAGTTTTTATGTTTAAAAAATTGTACTGTTTATTCATATATACAGTGGGTAAATTATTGAACATTTCCCCATTTTTTGAGGGAAATACATTTCTAAAGGTGCTATTGACATATTATTCCATTATATTACACCTTCAATGTCTGAACTTATATGTTTTGGATTCTTTGTATGCATGGATTGCATGGGTTGTTATCGACATGTGATAAAGAATGTTAATAGCTCCTTTAGCAATACATTCACAAGCCTCTTTATTAGGTACACTTTGCTAGTGCCAAGAAAATCTTCTCCCCCACCACCAGTCTGAGTTGTTGATACAAGGCAGGATGGATCCATGCTTTCATACTGTGTATGCCAAATTCTGACCCTACCATCTGAATGTCGCAGCTGAATTTGAATGCTCATTCTCCTCTGACCTTTGACATCAACAATGCAATATCCTCCACACAACTGCTACTCACTGGATATTTTCTCTTTTTTGGACCATTTTCTCAAAAAAATTAAGATGGTTGAGTGTGAAAATCCTAGTACATCAGGTGTTTTTAAAATACTCAGTCCAGCCAGTCTGGCACCAACAGCCATGCCACGTTTAAAGTCACTTAAATCCACTTTCTCCCCCATTCTGATTCTAGTTTTGAATTTCAACAAGTTGTCATCTCCACATGCCCAAATGCTTTGAGTGTATATTTAGCTCGAAAAATGGTGATGTGTTATGTTAACCACTAGAGATGAGCGAATCGAAGTAGGCGAAGTGGAATTTGAGTCGAATATTGGAAAATTTTCCATTCGCCCCGAATCCGAAAAATAGCCTACTTCGGACGCTCGAATCGAAATTTTTCCTAAAATGGCGGCGGACATGTGCGGCGACGGAGCGGGGATGTCTGGGAAGGCGCGCAGACAAGGCGCGCTGACCCATAATGCATTCCTTAATGACATGTGATCGCATTAGCCAATCAGCAGCCAGCCAGCCAGCACTGTGTAATGGTCGAGCTATAAATAGCGGCCATTTTAGAATTCTTCATTTGCCTCCAGTCATTCAAGAGAGGCAGACCGCTCTGTATTAGGGACAGAGTTAGGGCCACAGAAACGTTACTTGGGGACAGAGAAACGTTACTTAGGGACAGAGAAGCATTACTTAGGGACACAGAATTGTTAATGAGGGCCACAGAATCGTTACTTAGGGCCAAAGAAACGCTAGTTAGGGCCACAGAATTGTTACTCAGGGACAGACACAGAACTGTTACTGAGGGCCACAGAACTGTTACTTAGGGCCACAGAAACGTTAGGGCCACAGAATTGTTACTCAGGGACAGACACAGAATTGTTACTGAGGGCCACAGAACTGTTACTTAGGGCCACAGAAACGTTAGTTAGGGCCACAGAATTGTTAATCAGGGACAGACACAGAATTGTTACTGAGGGCCACAGAATTGTTACTTAGGGCCACAGAAACGTTACTCAGGGACACAGAATTGTTACTTAGGGCCACAGAAACGTTAGTTAGGGCCACAGAATTGTTACTCAGGGACAGACAGAATTGTTACTGAGTGCCAGAGAATTGTTACTTAGGGCCACAGAAACGTTAGTTAGGGCCACAGAATTGTTACTCAGGGACAGACACAGAATTGTTACTGAGGGCCACAGAACTGTTACTTAGGGCTACAGAAACGTTAGTTAGGGCCACAGAATTGTTACTCAGGGACAGCCACAGAATTGTTACTGAGGGCCACAGAATTGTTACTGAGGGCCACAGAACTGTTACTTAGGGCCACAGAACTGTTACTTAGGGCCACAGAAACGTTACTTAGGGCCACAGAAACGTTACTTAGGGCCACAGAAACGTTAGTTAGGGCCACAGAAACGTTAGTTAGGGCCACAGAATTGTTACTCAGGGACAGACACAGAATTGTTACTGAGGGCCACAGAATTGTTACTTAGGGCCACAGAAACGTTACTCAGGGACACAGAATTGTTACTGAGGGCCACAGAACCGTTACTTAGGGCCATAGAATTGTTACTCAGGGACAGACACAGAATTGTTACTCAGGGACACAGAATTGTTACTCAGGGACACAGAATTGTTACTCAGGGACACAGAATTGTTACTCAGGGACACAGAATTGTTACTCAGGGACACAGAATTGTTACTCAGGGACACAGAATTGTTACTCAGGGACACAGAATTGTTACTGAGGGCCACAGAACCGTTACTTAGGGCCACAGAAACGTTACTCAGGGACACATAACCGTTACTTAGGGCCACATAATTGTTACTCAGGGACAGACACAGAATTGTTACTGAGGGACACAGAATTGTTACTGAGGGCCACAACCGTTACTTAGGGCCACAGAATTGTTACTCAGGGACACAGAATTGTTACTGAGGGCCACAGAACCGTTACTTAGGGCCACAGAATTGTTACTCAGGGACACAGAATTGTTACTGAGGGCCACAGAACCGTTACTTAGGGCCACAGAATTGTTACTCAGGGACAGACACAGAATTGTTACTGAGGGACACAGAATTGTTACTCAGGGCCACAGAACCGTTACTTAGGGCCACAGAACCGTTACTTAGGGCCACATAAAAGTTAATCAGGGACACAGAATTGTTACTGAGGGCCACAGAACCGTTACTTAGGGCCACAGAATTGTTACTCAGGGACAGACACAGAATTGTTTCTTGAGGGACACAGAATTGTTACTGAGGGACACAGAATTGTTACTTAGGGCCACTTAAACGTTATTCAGGGACAGACACAGAATTGTTACTGAGGGACACAGAATTGTTACTGAGGGACACAGAATTGTTACTCGGACAGACACAGAATTGTTAATCAGGGACACAGAATTGTTACTGAGGGCCACAGAACCGTTACTTAGGGCCACAGAATTGTTACTCAGGGACAGACACAGAATTGTTACTGAGGGACACAGAATTGTTACTGAGGGCCACAGAACCGTTACTTAGGGCAACAGAATTGTTACTCAGGGACAGACACAGAATTGTTACTCAGGGACACAGAATTGTTACTCAGGGACACAGAATCGTTGAATTAAAGAGTATGTCAGACAACATGCAGAGGAGTGGCAGAGGAGGCAATGTTTTAGGAGCGAGCAGACGTGGCAGCAGAGGAAGGGGTCGAGGCAGCAGTATTCGCAGCCAGAGGCCAGTGCTCCCGGTGTCATCCAGCGGTCGTGTCTCCACCGACAACCCTGCCGTCATCGATTGGTTGGCTTGGTCGTCTTCCTCTTCCCAGGTCACCTCTGACACCTACAGCCAACGGTCGGTGGGTACGTCAGACACAACCGTTAGTTGGCATGGCCCGGGAGCAAGCCCACTGAAATCACGTGTCCTCTACCTGCCCCTGTCCTTTGGTGTTCCCTCACCAAGCGAAGTATCGCATGCTGTGGGCTCAGCCCCACTGTACAGTGAGGAAGAGCTAACAGAGGGCGGTCAGGAACGGGGGGAGACATCCGCCTTTTCAGCAGCCAGGCGAAGAAGTAGTGGCGAGGAGAGTGGCTCGGTAGCCGGTCTAGAGACAGGTCTGTCTCCTGACCCAGACGCAGCCGAGGGGGCTAGTAGTGAGGCGGAGACCCTACTTGATGATGAGGAGGTTGATCGCACTTGGCAGCCTCGTCGTCATCAGGCAATTTCTTCCGCATCATCAGGAGAAGAGGGTGGCAGCTTGGCAGCGAGCGAAACAGTCGGTGGGTTGCCCAGGAGGCAGCAGGGTCGCAGCAGTGTCAGTGGAGGCAAACGGCCACGGAGTAGAGCACCAGCTCCACTGCAGCCTACCACCACGGCCAGTAGTGGTGCCGGTGTGCACGGAAGAAGCAGCAGTCAGCCAGTGAGGAGTATCGGGGGCAAAGTTTCCTACTCGGCGGTGTGGCAATTTTTCGTCAAGCCGCCCGAGGAAGTAAACGTAGCCGTATGTCGACTATGTGGCCAGAAAGTCAAGCGTGGCCAGGGGGCCCATGTTGGGACTACAGCGTTGCGGCAGCATATGCAGCGTCGCCATTTGGTGGCCTGGGAAAACCGTGATAAAGATACGGCGGTTCTGCCCGCCCCAGCCCCCGCTCCATCACCCGCTCCGTTACGTGCTCCGTCACCCGACGTCAATCGCCCTCCATCAGCCAGTCAAGGCTCCAACACCTCTGCTGAGGGGAGTTGTCGCTCGTTGGCATCTTCCGCTCGTTCAGATGCTCCTTCTCCTGCTACTCCTCTTCACGGATTCCGTCAGCAGTCTTTCTTGGAATCCGTTTCCAAGAGACAACAGTTTGCGAGCACGCACCCGACGGTGCAAAAGCTGAACGTCCTCCTGTCCAAGTTGCTGGTGCTGCAGTCCCTCCCTTTCCAAGTGGTGGACTCAGCACCTTTCCGAGAAATGATGGCTTGTGCCGCGCCGCGGTGGAGAGTGCCAAGCCGTCATTTCTTCGCCAAAAAGGCAGTGCCAGCCCTGCATTCACATGTAGAAGAGATGGTGGGCCAGTCTTTGAGCATGTCGGTCTCTGCCAAAGTGCACGGCAGCGCCGACGTGTGGAGCTGTAACTACGGTCAGGGACAGTACATGTCATTTACGGCCCACTGGGTGAACGTGGTGCCGTCACAGCCGCACCAGCAACTTGGACAGGTCACGCCGCTTTTGCCTCCACGTTTGCACGTCCTTGGTCCGGCAAAGATGTCCGCCTCTACCACCTTCTTCCGCCGTGTCCTCAGCCGCCACCCCCGTGCCAAGTCCCATTACCCGACCGGCATATCACATGTGCAGGGCGCAACGGTGTCACGCTGTGCTGCACATGGTATGCCTTGGCGAACGTAGTCACACAGGGGAGGAACTTCTCAGTGTAATGAACAGAGAAATCGACAGATGGCTGTCTCCGCGCAAACTGAAAATCGGAACCATGTTGACCGACAACGGAAAGAACATGGTGTCTGCTCTGCGTCAAGGAAGGTTGTGCCATGTGCCATGCGCCATGCATGGCTCACGTGTTCAATCTGGTTGTCAAGCGGTTCCTAAAATCCACCATCCCACTGCAAGACATCCTTAAAATGTCACGTAAACTTTGCATGCATTTCAGCCATTCCTACACCGCAAAGCACACCCTCCTTGAGCTGCAGCGGCAGAACGGAATTGCACAGCATCGCCTGATCTGCGACGTTGCAACAAGGTGGAATTCAACCCTACACATGTTAGACCGCCTTTACGAACAGCGAAAGGCCATCACCGATTTCCTGATGTTACAAGCGGATAAAGGTACTCCCCTGTGTAACTTAGATGTCAGCCATTGGCAGCTCATGCGTGACACCTGCCGCTTGCTCAGGCCCTTTGAGGAGGCCACGCTATTCGTGAGTCTGCAGGACTATGGGATGAACGACGTCATTCCTCTGTTGCACGTCCTGGAACAAATGCTGTTAACAATGGCTGGTCAGGGTGCGGTAGACGTGGCGCACAGATCTCAACGCCACATGACCCCTGTGGGGGCAGGACAGGAAGAAGAGGAGGAGGTAGAGGAGGACATTTGTGCTCAGGAATTATTGAGTGAAATGGGTGGTTTTTCCACTCGGCGGACAGGAGTGGAGGAGCAGGAGCATCTGGTAGAGGAGGAGGAGGAGGAGACAGAGGACCCAGACGCACCGTGGCAGTATGCTGTGGAGATGGAGGCAGGGAGTCCCTCGCATTCCTTGGCACAAATGGCCCATAGCATGCTCGGTTGCTTGCGTAGCGACAGCCGAATAATAACCATCAGACAGAGGGATGACTTTTGGCTGTCCACCTTGTTGGACCCTCGCTACCGTTCAAAAATGGTGGCCTTTTTCACACCTGCTGAGAGGGAGGCCAAAATAACGTACTATAAAAACCACCTATGTAGTCAGTTGGTCTCTGCCTTTCTGCGCCAACGTCCATCCTCAGACACTGTGGGCCCTGTGCGCTCGTGTTCCGCTGCCATGGCAGCAGGGGAGGGGTGGGGTGGTAGGAGCAGTGGCAGCTCCACCAGCAGTGGCTGCCTCAGTCTGCAGTCGATGATGAGTAGCTTTCTTCACCAGCGCAGTGAGGAAACTACTAACCAGCCGCAGCAGCAGCAGCATCAGGTGGACCTGGAGCAGGACCTCAAACAGGCTTGGGCCTACTTGGACAGCACCCTGCCAACCGAGGTAGACAATCCCCTTGACTACTGGGCAACGAAACTTGACCTTTGGCCCCAACTAGCTGAATTTGCCCTTGAAAGGCTGTCATGCCCGGCCAGTAGCGTGGCATCGGAGCGCATGTTTAGTGCGGCAGGAGGTATTGTAACTCCGCGGAGGACACGACTGTCCACCCAAAGTGTGGAGAGACTCACGTTTGTGAAAATGAATCAGGCGTGGATTAGTCTGGATTTCAAACCACCAGTTCCTGACACAACTGACTAAATACGCCATGAATCATGCCCCAAACATGTGCCACTTTGAGGTCTCCTCACACTGCTGGTGTGTTCCATTTTTTGTCATAGGGTGCTGGCAGATTATGGGCCTCCCATTGCTGCTGCCAGGCCCGTAATCTGCCATGGGCCCCCGTACCGCCTCCTCATGCTGCTGCCAGGTCCAGAGTGTGTCATGGGTCCCTGTACGGCCTCCCATTGCTGCTGTCTCCATCGCCACACTCTGCCATGTGCCACTTTCAGGTCTCCTCACACTGCTGGTGGGTTCCATTTTTGTCATAGGGTGCTGTATGGCCTCCCATTGCTGCTGCCTTCACCGCCACACTGTGGCTCCACACTCTGGTTTTGGCCCCGTGACTGCCCAAATGAGTGAAGTGTGCGGTGATTCTAAGATCGACGGCACTCATCTGCATGTCATACTGACTGACAGTATTATTTCTCTTCCCCAGCAGACTCCAAGGGCATTTAAATTAAAGGTACAGTGTTCTGCACTAATATGAAGGCTCTCTGAAGCCTAGAAACACCCTTTTATAAGTTAAATTCGCAGCGAATATATTCGCAGCGAATCGAATTTATTCCTCGAATTCGCCGAATCAGCCGAATCGAATTTTTGAATACTTCGCTCATCTCTACACGCCGACTTTTGCGGTTCAAGCTGCCATTTTAGAGGTGGAAAGCTGGTCATCTTCTACAGTGATTCTTAAAGCGTGAGATCCCTATATTTACAATTTGGAAACTTGTTCCTTTGAAGCCTTTGAGGCTATTAAGCAAGGCCTGTTATTTTATTGAAACATGTGAGTGTCCTTATTCTATCGATTTATATGGTATTGAGTGGCAGTATTACACTATGTAGCCTTTCTTTCCTTGCACATTATTGAGAATTCCATGGAGAAGTAGAGTGGAGTCGATTGCTGTATCTAAGCAGGGTGAAGAAGGCAATCTGAGTTCCTCCTGAGGGGCTATAGGATCCCTTATATCCTATGAGGCTTATTACTCACCTCCATCTGGTGAGTGCGGTCAATATTATTTTTCACGTGGTGATTAGGTGGAAGCACATTTTGGAACATTGTCTTGAAAATCCTTTTGGGAAAATAAGGACTTATGTTTGAAATTTTATATATATATATATATATATATATATGTGTGTGTGTGTATATATATATATATTTATATATATTTTTTTTTTTTGCACGGACATTTATTTGTGATTATTTTTGTTTTTTTAATTTTTGCGCTGTTTTTTGTGTTATATACTGTTTTGAACACGGGCATTGGAGTAAATATACCACGTATCTAGTATTACATGATATGAAACTCTTAATATCATAATGCTTATTGGTAGAAGTAGAGGCAAATTGATCAATTCTCCTTTTTCTATAATCACTACAAGTACAGATAACACATTTGTTACATGGAAAAAAAAAACACTAAACTATTAAAAAACTGAATCTTAGGGGGAGGGTTAATCACAACCCAATGACCAGAAATTACTTTTGGTTTGACGGTAAATTTTATCTGCAAACCACGGGTGTCACGATGGGAGCGAAGTTCGTTCCCAGCTTGGCCAATTTGTTTATGGCCAGGTGGGAGGAGGACTTCATTTATTCTCGTGACTGGCCTGAATTGTATTTTTATAAAAGGTATATCGATGATATTTTATTGATTTGGAAAGGGGACAAGCAGGCACTTATTAACTTTTTTATTACTTTGAATAATAACACCCAAAATATTAAACTGACATATGAATACAGTACAGTGAGCATTAATTTTTTAGATCTAACACTAATGAACTACGAGGGGACCATTTTTTTTTAAGGAAACGGATCGTAATGGCTATATTCCGGTTAACAGCTGCCACCATCCGGCATGGCTTTCGAATATCCCAAAAGGCCAGTTTTTAAGGATCCGTCGCAATTGTACAGATCTGGATACATATTTTGCCCAAGCAGATATATTAAAGGAGAGATTCATTGAAAAAGGTCATGATGAATCCTCACTTTTGTGCACTTTAACATCAACTGCCAATATGGACAGGGATAAGATGCTTACTAATAATAACACGGAACAAAAATCCTCTAAGATTTGTCCTTTTGTCACAACTTTTTCGTCCCAATATAAAAGTGTTACAAAGATTATTAGGAATAATTGGAAAATTCTTATGGCAGTTCACTAAAATCTTACCAAACAGACCGGAAATCACATTTAGAAGAGCTATCCCTTTGAGAAATAGAATAGCTCCAAATGTGATTAACCCTCCCCCTAAGATTCAGTTTTTTAATAGTTTAGTGGGTTTTTTTCCATGTAACAAATGTGTTATCTGTACTTGTAGTGATTATAGAAAAAGGAGAATTGATCAATTTGCCTCTACTTCTACCAATAAGCAATATGATATTAGGAGTTTTATATCATGTAATACTAGATACGTGGTATATTTACTCCAATGCCCATGTTCAAAACAGTATGTAGGCCGCACTACAAGGAGATTGAGAGACCGCCTACGGGAACAGGTGTATAATATAAAACGTGGATTTAAAGAGCATTCTCTTTCAAAACATTATAGGCTCTGTCATAATAGAGACCCGTCATCCCATAAATTTACGGCTATAGATGTTGTACACCATCACTGGAGAGGTATTAATAAGAAAAAGGCGGTTTCTCAACTGGAGACAAAGATTGATATTTGAGATGGGATCTATGCATCCCAGAGGATTGAATGTTGATATAGATATCAACTGCTTTATAGATAACAGTTGAAATTTTGAATCCTGCTTTTTATCTCCGGTTTTATCTCCTTATTCATATGTAACTTCCATGGATTTTACAGGTTTTACAGGTTTTTGGGTTTTATTTGTGTGCCTTTTATAACTCGTCCCCATTTCTAGTTATATACATTTTTTAAGTACATATATACAATCATTTTTTAACATTATTTGGATGCATTTTGGTCATTGCGATATTTTAAAAATATAATGTTTTATGGCATTTAATATATTTTGGTTGTATCTTGCATTAAAGATTTATCATTTATTATGTATAATATCATATGTATTATGAATGGATCTTTATTTTGACATGCGTTTTTATGGACAGTATTGAATTTATTTATATTTATAAATAAATTTATTTTTATTGTATTTATTTTTATCTTGTAACAATGTGTGTGCCACTGCTATCACCAGACTTACCATAAATGCGTTTTTATCATATCTCCACTCTTTGATGTGGAGTTATCAGTTATATAAATCTTCACATTCTTATAATACGATCCCGCACATGGCAGTGGTTGGTCTGTGACGGTATTTATTAAACCCAATCTAAACTTGTGGGTTTTATTACTTATTTGGTCCTGGCATTGCTTATCTAAATTTTTTGCATTTTTTGGTGCGTTTTCTTGCATATTTATACTTAGTTTCCCTGGTGATTCAGTGACACTCACTTATGACTGAAAAAATGGCGCCCGCGCATGTGAGATTAGATTGGTCTTTGACAAAATGGCGCCTGATATGGAGACATATCTCTCAGAAAAAATGGCGCATTCGTAATGTGCATGCGCCATTTACAATATTTAATGGACGCTGTCAGAAACAGATGCTGAAGCTTATCCCCTTTGATGATGTGCGATTAGCACGAAACGCGTCAGTGGAGCTACAGCATCATTATCTCTCTGCCGCCGGCACCATGGAGGTCCCGGCGGGCCACCTTTTAATTCACCTCATGGTCAGTGTTTTTTGATTCTTTTACCTATGCTATACTGTATGGAAATAAAATCCATTTTTTAAAAACGGTATCACGCTATTGGTCTCCTTTCTTTGTGGCCCTTTGTGAGTCACTTATCACCTATAGAGCCACCCAAAAGGGAGACCGTGGATTGTCAGCAATATCCAGCGGGGGGAGGAATATCTGGCCTGACCTGACCTTTAGGAGCTACCAGTGGATCCAGTAGAGAAAGTTCATCTTTAAATGCGCAGTTACACTGTGCATCTGGTGAGTGCACAGCCTTACCCTTCTCACTATCACCGCATGGAAGAAGCACTTTGAAGGAGAGGGATTGTCACTAAGACTGTTTATTTTGCACTGCATGTTACTCTGCTTGTGACATAATGTTTGTGATCACATTAGTCACCTTATCACTATATATTGACATCTTGGACTTCCTTTAAAGGATGTGAGAGGAAATCTCTGCAAATTAAAGGAAATTCTTGGGGACCCCAAAATCACCAAAATTAGTGTCCCTATTGGACGATTTTTTGACGATGACCCAAAATGTGGGATTTGCTTTTACTTTCACTTTCAATTATAACAGTAAACAGTGCAAATAGAGAAGATGAATCTCTTTTATAGGGGAACAGACAGTGCTAAAAACTGACAGGTGTTCTAATCCCTCTCAACTCTATCCAAAAAAAAAGTTTTGCCTTTAGTTATACTTTAACCTCCCTGGTGGTCTAACTAATTGATATTTTTGAATGTCAAAGCGGTGCATTGTTTTGCATGGAAATTTGTTGTTTTATATTGTAGGCCTGTAATTCTTAGGAATAACTTACTTAAATCTGTACAAACAAGAGAATAGTAAACATCTCGGGTATGATAAAGTTTGAAACACAAAATCATAAATTATAATAAATAATTCTAAAAATAATAATACATTTAATTCAATAATGTAATCAAACCAAAAACACTGTAATTTGAAATAGAGCACCAAGTTCGCACATCACTGAGCTCAGTCACAGAATCGTTTTCAGTGTCTGATGACGAATTTCCCCATGAATTACTATCACTCAATTCTGTAAGTGATTCCTAAATCACTATTGCTGTTTTCTAGCTGGTCTAAAACCCCTTTTGACCTGAAGGGATGCTTTTTGGATGCCATGGACGTTATCAAGTTTCCAGGCAGAAAGAACGGTAAAAGTGCAGGCAGGGCACTGGACAAAGCTCTAGGGACAAAATTTAGGTGAAATGGTTTGGTACAGTAATGTAATACTAATAGATTACAATGTATTTTGTGTGTGTGTCATATTTTCACTTTTTTGAATTTCCCGCTGGTTCTGCCCCCCTGTGTACTGACGCTCGCAGGAAAAGCAACCTGGAAGACTGATGCTGGCATCGGCCGGAGGACATAGGGGTATCGCAGGACAAGGTAAGGATCGGGGGATTGTAGGACAAGCACTACAGTGTAATCCCGAGTGTGGCTCGGGGTTACCGCTTTTGGTACTGTAAATTAACCCCAAGACACACTCGGGATTACGGCTAGGAAGGTTAAAAGGGGTATGGACTCCAGAAAGAGAGATATCATATTGTCCCTGTACAAATCATTAACATTCCCTCATGTGGAATATGCAGTTCAGTTTTGGGCACCAGTTTACAAAACAGATATTGGGGAACTGGAGAAAGTGCAACCGAACTGATAAGAGGTATGGAGGGGCTCAGCTATAAGGAAAGATTAGCTGAACTGAATTTATTCTCTCTTGAGAAGAGGACTAAGACTACGGGGGTATATGATGAACTTGTATAAATACATGTCAGCCCTCATTTTCCAACTCCTCTCACATTAAATCCCTCCTGAGTGAAGCTCAATTGGTTAACATTTGGCGTGTCCAGCATCCCATGGAGAGAGATTATAGCTATTATTTGCCCGTAACTCTTAGTCTATTAGTCTATTTTTTTTTGTTTCCCAATTACTTCTCAATATGCCTCTTTGTTCTCCCATAGGTCACTTTTTATGGTCCAACCATGCCCCAGTTCATTTATTCTTAGGCCACCCACCTAAATCTCAACATGGTTCTTCCTGGTGCCTGAATAACAGTCTCCTCAAAGATACCCCCTGTGTGTGGTGGAAGTTTCTAGCACCGTTCAGCATTTTATAGTGGATCACGCCTCCGATACTACAAATCCCCTTACTCAGTGGGAAGTCTCTAAATGTGTCATTAGGGGTGTCTTTATTAAACATGGGGCTTAATTAAAGAAAGCTTGGGCTGGAGAGATCTGATGCCTTCTGTCTCTAATTTCAATGTTAGAATCCACAAACAAACAGAATCTTGATCCTACTGTCTGTTGACTTACAGTGAAGAAAATAAGTATTTGATCCCCTGCTGATTTTGAAGGTTTGCCCACTCACAAAGTAATGATCAGTCTAAAAATTGAATGGTAGGTGTATTGTAACACTGAGAGACAGAATAGAAGAGAGACAGAATAGAAACAAAAAATTCAAAAGAAATGCATGTTCATGAGGGAAATAAGTATTTGATCCCCTTCACAAAACATGACTTAGTACTTGGTGGCAAATCCCTTGTTGGCAATCACAGAGGTCAGATGTTTCTTGTAGTTGGCAACCAGGTTTGCACACATCTCAGGAGGGATTTTGGCCCACTGGGCAGATCCTGTCCAAGTCATTAAGGTTTGTTGGCTGACGTTTGGCAACTCGAACTTTCAGCTCCCTCCACAGATTTGCAATCGGATTGACTGGCTAGGCCACTCCAGAACTTTATTGTGCTTCTTCTTGAGTCAATCCTTTGTTGCCTTGCCCGTGTGTTTTGGGTCATTGTCATGCTGGAACACCAATCCATGACCCATTTTCAATGCCCTGGCTGAGGGAAGAAGGTTCTCACCCAAGATTTGATGGTACATTGCTCCATCCATCGTCCCTTTGATGTGGTGCAGTTGTCCTGTAACCTTAGCAGAAAAACACCCCCAAATCAGAATGTTTCCACCACCATGTTTGACAGTTGGGATGGTGTTCTTGGGGTCATAGGCAGCATTCCTCCTCCTCCAAACATGGCTAGTTGCGTTGATGCCTAAGAGCTCGAATTTGGTCTCATCTGACCATAACAATTTCAACAAGTCCTCTGCAACATTCAGATGTTCAGTGGCAAACTTCAGATGGGCCTGGACATGTGCTTTCTTGAGCAGAGGGACCTTGCGGGCACTGCAGGATTTCAGTCCTAGTCGGCGTAGTGTGTTACAAATTGTTTTCTTGATGACTGTGGTCCCAGCTGCCTGAAGATCATTGACAAGATTCTCACGTGTAGTTCTGGGATGATTCCTCACTGTTCTCATGATCATTGACACTCCACAAGGTGAGATCTTGCATGGTGCACCAAACTTAGGGAGACTGACAGTTGTTTTGTTTTTCTTTCACTTGCGAATGATTGCACTTACTCTTGTCACCTTCTCACCAAGCTACTTGGCGATAGTTTGGTAGCCCAGTCCAGCCTTGTGTAGGTCTGAAATCTTGTCCCTGACATCCTTGGACAGCTCTTTGGTCTTTGCCATAGTGGATAGTTAGGAATCTGATTGTTTGATTGCTCCTGTGGACAGGTGTCTTTTATACAGGTAACAAAATGAGATTAGCAGCACTCCCTTTAAGAGACTGCTTCTAATCTCAGCTTGTTACCTGAAAAAAAAACACCTGATAGCCAGAAATCCTGCTGAATGATAGGGGATCAAATATTTATTTCCCTCATGAACATGCAAATCAGTGCATAATTTGTTAGACATGCATTTCTTTTGAATTTTTTGTTGCTATTCTGTCTCAGTGTTACAATACACTACCATTCTATTTTTAGACTGATCATTTCTTTGTGAGTGGGCAAACATTCAAAATCAGCAAGGGATCAAATACTTATTTCCTTCACTGTATTTGATGCCCTTCGGGATTTGCTGAGGTTATTAGATTTTCATTCTCTTATTCCTCGAGATAAAGTCTGCAATACTAATGGCCAATAATTGTGGACGGCATCTAGCCCGGGTACTGCACCTGCTTCCCCCCACAGCATTCCATTCTGTTTCTCACTACCTGCGCTAATGGAAAGGTTTATAATAATATAGGTATATCTTCTGCCTTTTCTAATTATTACTCTAAGCTTTATAATCTTGAGCCTCCGTCTCCACGCATCTTGACTGAGATGCTGGAGTATATTCGGGATACTGCATTGCTTACTATTGACACTCAGGACGCCTCTGATTTCTTTGCAAAATCAAGGGTTGAAAACCAGGCAAATGCCTTGGGCTGGATGGATTCTCACCCCACTTCTACAAAGCTTTTGGCCCAGTCATGACAAAAGCATTAAATTCTATTGATGAGTCTCACCTACCCGCCACACATTTACTGGCCGCTAATATTTCTGTTCTTCCTAAGCCAGGCAGGGACCCGTCCCAGTGCAGCAGTTATTAACCCCATCTTGCTTCTTAATTTAGACTTAAAACTTTTTGCAAAGGTGTTGGCTAACCGCCTCTCTCTGCTTTGGCCAGCTATTATTCATAAAGATCAGGCAGGGTTCATCCCTGGACGGGAAGCTTGGGATAACACTACTAAGACTATATTTCTTATCTCTTATGGCCGACAATATGGCCTGAAGGTGTGCCTTTTATCATTCAATGCGGAGAAGGCCTTTGATGAGTCAATTGGCAGTTTTTACACTTCAGGTTAGGACATAATTTTACTTCTAAAGTCATGTCTTGATATTCATGCCCCACTGCATCCGTGATGGTAAATGGCACTAGACAGGGATACCATTTATCCCCCCTTCTTTTTGTGATCATCATTGAGCATTTGGTCAAAGTAATTAGACAAAATAATGCCATAATGGGTATCCAAACCCCTTCATTACACCACAAATTTTCTTTATATGCGGAAAATTTGTTGCTCTATTTACAGCAATCCCACAACTCCATTCCCTCTCTCCACAAGGAATTCCAGTGATTCAATTCCTTTAGTAACTTTAAATTGAATCCGTCTAAAATGGAGGCCTTAGCTCCAGTCAAAACTAAAAAAAAAATAAGTCAGCAGCTATAAAAACTGTAGCTGCTGACTTTTAAAAAACAGCCACTCACCTGTCCCAGTGAGTAGCTGAAATAAATAATAAGGGGGTGGTTGTCTGGAATACCCCTATTTATTATACAATTATGTACTATTTGTTGGTTCCTTTAATTAATTAATACATATCTAAGCTTTTACAATATTGAAGGACGTAATATACTGCAATATTAGCTATAATAATAAACACAATGCTTAAAGAAGCAAGGTCTTATTTATTTACAAAGAAAGTAAAGCACTAGCAGAGAAATCTAAACCAATATTACAGAGTATATACGAATAATAGTAAAGGTGATCATTATGTAAGTTCATCCTTAAAACTGAGTATCTTTTAGCTGGTTACCATGTATGAAAAATGGTCAAAAGAGAGAGAAGCGTGGCCAAAACTGCATTTAAAAACCCTCTCAAGCACCACCATACACACACTCTTGACCCGCCTGGTGTAGTCCTCCATCCAATGAGCAAATGTCCATAACTCATAAGGGGCTGTCCTCCCTATTCATTAGGAAGTGTAGAATTACCCCAGCCCTCCTCCCAGAAGTAGGTTGTCTCCACCAGGGGGCATTGCTGTATTGCCAACAACGCTTCAACCCAGGTCAATCACATCTGGCTTCTTCCTTCTGACTAGAAGCCATATAATCTGTCCTTTTATTATGCATGTCACCGGGGGTCTGGGCTGAGGCTCTCTTATCTTCATGCCCCACCGCTAGGGGGTATGTGTGAACTCTCAGAACAAGGATTTTGGTATGCAGCCTTTTGCTACACATATCCTGTCGTAAATATTTTATTTTCTGGACACTCCAAGATAACATTCACCAGGTCAAATAGTTCTTTGACAACCAGGCAGTAAGAATCCTTAAATTTCTGATATACAAACATGTTGCTTCCCAACAGTAGAGCTGTGCCTTGTTAATGGTTTCGCAGTCTTCTGGGACCTGTTGCGTGTCCCAGAAGACTACGCCGGGAGGGGGGGGGGGGAAACTTTCGCTTCTGATCACCTAGGTGATTGCAGTGGGAGTGGGTACCTGTCAAAATTGGGTACCCCCTCCTCCCCTCACGCTACACCAAAAGTGCCAATTCCTCACGGGGAGTGGGGGACCAGTACTTAAAGTGGAACTTCCTCTTTTGGGCTTTAAATGTCTCTTTACCACCTCCTGTTGTGGCTCTACTCTGTTCTAACATTTCGATTCAATGGAAGCCCAAAGGCATTTCTCGGGCATTGTGGTTGCTTCCAATTTAGCTGATCTTTATGCCCTTAATTATGCCCTCTTATTAATGAAAATCTGTAAATATTTGAATGTCTGTGGTGCTTCCTCTATTCCTTGGTTTGACGGAATAAATACATTAAAGATTGACACCCTACCAAAATTGCTATATATTTTTCAAACGGTTCCCATATTGGCACCCAAGGCTTTTTTTTGTTCCTTACATTCTCTCTCTTTACAGTTTATATGGAACCAAGGCTTCTTGAGACTATGGGATAAGTCACTCACCTACCCTAAACTTCAAGGTGGCTTCAGACTCCCTGACTATGAACTATGACCATTCTGCTGCATTGTTTTCTCGAATGCTGGAGTGGTTCCCTTGCCCCTTCCCTAAAGCTCCAACCATGGTAGAACAAGACCTGCCACCATATGACCTAGAAGCCCTCCTATGGGGCTATAAACACATCCTCCTCCTACTGCACTCTTCTTCCTCATTGACACTAGCTGTTTTCCGTAAATGGTAACAGCAGGGGCTCCTCCACCTTTTGTTTTTGGATTCACCCCGTCTGACCCCTCTCTTTGATTTGATAACCCTGGCTTTCTCCAGTGTATGGGTACTCACTTGGTGGGGTCGATTCATCGCTCAGATTGGCCTGTGGCGCATACATTTATTTACTCCCATACTGGTAACCCAGTCTATTGCTTGGGTCGTAGTGATTGGTTAAAGACCTTCCATCTGTCATCTTTCTGTAAGCACCCTTTTGCCCCTTTATCCATGCATCGTCCATTGTTAGAGTTTGAACAGTTATGCCCTCTCCATGAGATACCTGGACACCTACTCTCCAAACTTTATAAACCCCTCCTTTCCTCACTTCACGGAGATCTCCCAACATATACCAGGACATTGTCTGCAGACTTAGGAAGGGACCTTTCTGCAGTTGATTGGCAAACCTCTTTTCTTTTAACATATAATTCCACTATTTCTTGTTGCGCCCAGGAAAAGAACTTCATCTCCTGGTGGTACAAGGACCCTTTATCTCTGCATTAAATGTTCCTCTCTATGCCTGCGAAAGTTGGAGATGTGGCCATGAGAGGGGTTCCTATTTACATATTTGATGGGACTCCTCTAAGAGTAAACCTTTCTGGACACAAGTTTTTGCCATGTACAATGAATGGAGTCTGTGATGAGTCTTTGACCCTAACTCTGGAAATAGTACTACTCTCCATGTTTCCGGGCTCGGTTCACATCTCAAAAATGAAGTTTACTGCTATTCTGCCTTTCTGTGGCCTGACAAATCATACCGTTATATTGGAAGACCGCCATGACTCCCTCAATGGCCCTCTGCGTTTCCATGGCGAATGATATGATGTGTATGGAGGAGATGCTGGTGATTGACAGTTATACTTTTTAAGTAGTTTACCACCTTTTGGTACATTTGGATCCATTTATCCACATTTGACCACATGAAAGCCTTTCCTACCCCCAACAGTGCTGCTGAGGACATTTCAGCACCACCCAGTTCCGGTCTCATTTAGGGATGCCTACTTTGGATTCTCTTACATTTTTTTTGGCTGGCTTTTGAATCCCATACCAGATCCATTCTGGGTAGGTCGCTTATTTTTCTCTTTGGATCCCTTAGGACTCACTCATTTCCCCTTCTGTTCTATTTCCTTCCTCTTTTCCTTTTTCTTGACTGTACTTGATTTCACGCTTACTACTTCACTTTCCTATAAAAGATCCTGACATCTCTAGGAATAATTCTCTGGAATGTATATTGGTCCATTACTTTTTTATACAATCCTAAATTCAAGATGCTTTATGGGCTCCGACTAATGTTGTAGACTACTTTTACCCATGTAATGTTCCCATACATTTTTTTCCACTTATTGTGACCCTTCATTTGTATTACTGTAACCCATACTATGGCTGGGACCCTTGTTTACAGTTTATGCTGTTTCACAGTTTATTCTTTCCAATGTGTCTTTGTCTTGCACTAAAAAATAAATATATTTGCCTCTAAATGCACAAGTTTGACAAATCTGCTTTGAATCTAGGAGGCAGCCAAAAAGGTTAGGAACCAGTTTCTTCTTGGCACCCAGAACTACATGTCTGGGGCATTGGCCAATAGGAATTGCTCACACCTAGTGCCAAACGAGAAAAAAAATTGAAAAAAAAAAGTTTTTCTTAGTTTCTGCTAAAAATTTGGCAAATAAACAATTTTTCTCCTTTATTGATATGTGCTTATGAGGCTACACTGATGGGCTGAACTGATGGTCACTGATGAGGCAGCACTGATGGACACTAATGAGGAGGCACTGATGGGACTGCACTGATATGTGGCATTGATGGGCTGTACTGATGAACACTGATAGGCTGCACTGATGAGGCGGCACTTATGAGCTGGCACTGATGAGAATGCATCACTGATGGGCAATAATGAGGAGGCACTGATGAGACTGCACTAATATGTGGCACTGATGGGCACTAATAGGTGGCACTTATAGGCAGAACTGATCGGCACTGATGGGGTAGCACGGATAATTAGGGCACTGATGATTAACTCCCTGATTTTTTTGTGTACATGTTCCCTGTTACATGTGTCGATTACCAGCTCTCCTCTCCTCACGCTGTGATAGCTCATCAGGAAAGTACTGACGATAACCGGCCAGTCCAAGAGATTTATTTTAAAATTTGATAAGGTTCTTTAATTATCTAGGGCTTTCATCAATTTCGGTACTGAAGTATCAGGGTGAGTAAATAAAGTAGCAGGTCATCTGTGAACCCTGCCACTTTGTGATTGGTGGAAGATGTGTGTCAGGAATCACGGAATGCACCGCGGCGCGCGGGTCTGCGCATGCGCGGAGTACCCCGGCACACGAACATGCAGGCTTTAGGACCGGGGCGTCCGCGACGGCAATTGCGGTCTCGCATTCGTGCACACGGGCGTGCGCCTGGCACCAATGACGGAGCGGGGCGTGCTATTTAAACCAGCTCATGTAGGGCTCACGTTGCCGTACGGTCTTTTCCTGTTATCCTGTGTTCCTGAGAGATTGCCTTGTTGCCGACCCTGCCTGACCCTGATCCGTTGACTGTCTCCTGCTCTGATCCCTGGCTTGTCTGACCATTGTCCTGTCTTATCCTGTACGTTTGACCTCCTGTTGCTGAACCTGGCCTGTGACCCGTTTATCCTTCTGCCAGCCGCTTGTACCGTTCTGCCTCCACCGTTACCGACCTGGCCTGTCTGACTTCGCTCACTCCACCTTTTCACATCAGGCTCTCACCTGCTACATACCACCAACAAGTGCCTCTACCACAGCTGCTTGCACCCAGGGGCCGGGACCTGGTTTCAGCCTGCTCCAAGTCCATCCCCACCATCAGGGGCTCTGGTGAACAAGCGGGTCGGAGCTCAGATTCCACGCCCTGGGGAATCCCGGTCTGTGGAGCGCTAGAGGCTACCGCCGGTTGGTCCCTAACAATGTGGCCAATCCCTTGAGGTCTAAGTTGAATCTGTTTTGTTACCTAACTCAAACCTGTGTTCCCTCTTTGTGGGGGAGGGAGGTGGGCAAAAGGAACTGAAGCCATAGTCCCACACTCTGTCCACTCACCAGGTAAGGAAAGAGTGCCATATCAAGGCCTTATCCCCAGCACTCAGCTATCAAACTGGGAAGACAGAGAGAGCAAGCAAGGGAAGACCTCAGTCAGAATGGCAGGCGTGACGTGCTCATTACAGCCCAGCCCACCAGAGGAGGGCGCTGTTTCCCACAAATGAGCGCTGTATCCTGCTCCAGCAAGCTGCAAATCTGCAGCCTCAGTTACCAACCAGTCCAACTTCTTGGTCCGTGCACCTGCGGGGGGAAGCCATATGGGGGGGCTACATGGTGCTGCTGAATCCAGACCACTGCTGCACTGCAGCTCAGGCGTCAGAATGCAATTTCCAGTCACCATGGTGACCTGCCGTGACGAGCCATGACATAAGTGGTCTATATATTGAACTGGGTTTAGAATTATTTACTTTAAGTCATCACAGAGAACAAGGGGACACTCTACTCTTTACAGCTGGAGGACAAGGGGGCACTCTTACAGCTGGAGGAAGAGATTTAATCTCTAAATACAAATAGGCTTCCTCACAGTAAGAGCTGTGAAAATGTGGAACAGATTCCCTTAACAGTTCTGGCCAGTTAAGTAGATTGTTTAAGAAAGGCCTGGATTATTTTCTAAATGTATCTAATATAACTGGATGCTGTTTATTTATAGGTAAAGTAGATCGAGAGAATATACGACTCATGCGGGATCTGGTATGAATTTTTTGTCCCCACTGGAGCAAATTGGAACATGCTTTGTTTTTTTTTTTTTTTCCTTCCCTTGGATCAACTCTTGGTAATGGCTAGTGTATGTGGAGGATTGCTATTTGTGTGTGTGTGTGTGTGTGTGTGTGTGTGTGTGTTTGTGTATGCGTTTTTCACTGTTTGGACTGGATGTTTTTTTTTTTTTTTGTCAACCAGATATAACTATATATGTAGATGACTTTAAAAAAATCACATCTTAATCCAATTTAGAACATAAACATGAGGTAACGCTATGATCATAGATCTAATAATGTGCAATTTCATAATGTACGTGTGTGTCCAACAATAAAAAGTGTCTGCTCTAATCAAATCAAAGGCCAAATAACAACCGTGACTTGTGTGTGTAGCAAAAATCCACATAATAAACTTTTTCTTTTCTCCACCACATGAAAAAGTGATGAAGACCTTTCCCCCAAGCTTAGTCTGTCACCAAAACACAATGCCTCTCATACTTAAATGACCGTCAATAAGCGCTCACACGATGTCATCTTTATCCTGTGATATGATGTATCAAATGTGGTTCACTTTAGGCAATCCCCATGGACCCTGCAGCAAAAGAAAAAAAAAGACTGATAGTGTGATACCTTCTAACATTCACATTTATTGACCCAAATAAAACTATTTATAAGATAAATTAAAACAATCCCGCCTGTACAATGTACCAAATAATGAACGCATCGGCGTCTCACCCAGCTTCCACTAGCGAGAGATTCAGCTCGTTACTTCCAGGCTGTGGGTTGACATCACATCTAGTTGCCGTGTGAAGTGACCCTAACATTTCGTTCTTACGACTTTGTTAAAGGGCTGGATGACCTCAGCCCGGAAGCTATGAGCTGGATCTCTCTGAGGCGGAATCTGGGTGAGACGCTGACTTATTAGCATGTTGGTGGGTGTGAGAAGCTGATGCATCGATTATTTGGTACATTTTACAAGCGGTGATGTTTTAATTTATCTTGTAAGTTGTAATTTATCTTGTAACTTGTAAGTAGTTTTAATTGGATCAATAAATGAAAATGTTAGAAGGTATCACACTATCGGAGTCTTTTTTTTTTTTTCCTTCTGCCGCAGGGTCCATGGGGATTGCCTAAAGTGAACCACGTTTGATACATCATATCACAGGATAAAGATGACATTGAGTGAGCTCTTAATTCCTGTCATATAAGTATGAGTCATTGTGTTTTGGTGAGTGAGACTACACTTGGGGGGGGGGGAAAGGGCTTGAGAACTTTTTCACTTGGTGGAGTGAAGAAAAGTTTATTTTGTGGATTTTTGCTACTCGCACATGTCACGGGTGTTATTTGGACTTTGCTTTGATTACAACGGACTCTTTAGTTATGTATTTTATTGTTGGATGCACACGTTCATTGTGAAAGTGCACTTTATTAGATTTATGGCCACACCACTACCTGATAGCTATGATCTATGTTAGATTAAGATATAGATGTGATTTTTTTGAAGTTTTGTTTACTATTAAGAGAGCAGCAGTGAGGATCAATGCCATTATTTTCACTTGGTTAGTTGCACTATAGCATTTACATTGTGTCATGATTATTATTTATTTGATTCATTTATTTTAGCTGTTACAGGTGAAACTCAAAAAATTTGAATATCGTGCAAAAGTTCATTTATTTCAGTAATGCAACTTAAAAGGTGAAACTAATATATGAGATAGACTCATTACATGCAAAGCAAGATAGTTCAAGCCGTGATTTGTCATAATTGTGATGATTATGGCTTACAGCTCATGAAAACCCCAAATCCACAATCTCAGAAAATTATAATATTGTCAAAAGGTGCAATATTCTAGGCTCAAAGTGTCCCACTCTAATCGGATAATTAAGCAAAGGGTTCCTGAGCCTTTAAATGGTCTCTCAGTCTGGTTCAGTAGGAATCACAATCATGGGAAAGACTGCTGACCTGACAGTTGTGCAGAAAACCATCATTGACACCCTCCATTAGGAGGGAAAGCCTCAAAAGGTAATTGCAAAAGAAGTTGGATGTTCCCAAAGTGCTGTATCAAAGCACATTAATAGAAAGTTATGTGGAAGGGAAAAGTGTGGAAGAAAAAGGTGCACAAGCAGCAGGGATGACCGCAGCCTGGAGAGGATTGTCAGGAAAAGGCCATTCAAAAGTGTTGGGGACTTTCACAAGGAGTGGACTGAGGCTGGAGTCAGTGCATCAAGAGCCACCACACACAGACGGATCCTGAACATGGGCTTCACATGTCGTATTCCTCTTGTCAAGCCGCTCCTGACCAACAAACAATGTCAGAGGCGTCTTACCTGGGCTAAAGAAAGACAAACCTGGTCTATTGCTCAGTGGTCCAAAGTCCTCTTTTCTGATGGGAGCAACTTTTGCATCTCATTTGGAAACCAAGGACCCAGAGTATGGAGGAAGAATGGAGAGGCACACACTGCAAGATGTCCAGTGTGAAGTTTCCACAGTCTGTGTTGATTTGGGGAGCCATGTCATCTGCTGGTGTTGGTCCACTGTGCTTCATTAAGTCCAGGGTCAACGCAGCCGTCTACCAGGAGATTTTGGAGCACTTCATGCTTCCTTCCGCAGACAAGTTTTATGGGGATGCTGACTTCATTTTCCAGCAGGACTTGGCACCTGCCCACACTGCCAAAAGCACCAAAACCTGGTTCAATGACCGTGGGATTACTGTGCTTGATTGGCCAGCAAACTCGCCTGACCTGAACCCCATAGAGAATCTATGGGGCATTGCCAAAAGAAAGATGAGAGACATGAGACCGAACAATGCAGAAGAGCTGAAGGCCGCTATTGAAGCATCCTGGTCTTCCATAACACCTCAGCAGTGCCACAGGCTGATAGCTTCCATGCCATGCTGCATGGAGGCAGTAGTTGCTGCTAAAGGGGCCCAAACCAAGTACTGAGTACATATGCATGCTTATACTTTTCAGAGGTCTGATATTGTTCTATGTACAATCCTTGTTTTATTGATTGCATGTAATATTCTAATTTTCTGAGATTGTGGATTTGGGATTTTCATGGGCTGTAAGCCATAATCATCACAATTATGACAAATCACGGCTTGAACTATCTTGCTTTGCATGCAATGAGTCTATCTCATATATTAGTTTCACCTTTTAAGTTACATTACTGAAATAAATGAACTTTTGCACGATATTCTAATTTTTCGAGTTTTACCTGTATACACATGAACACATGCTTTTTGAGTATTTATTATATACATATTAGTTTTAGTTTATTTGAACAGCTTGTTGTGGCGTGATTATTTGGGTTCATCCGCACATAGGAGACTGCACAAGCTCAGATATTAAAGTTATATATGCAGGTGATTGCCCCCCCCTGCCAAGTGAATAGGAGCCCATGTTGGCACAGTTGCAGATGGAAGGGTAATATTCAGGGTTTAGATTTTTTTGTATTTCATTTTTAAATTTGAGAGTAGGTGGTAAGCATAAAGAGCAAGTCATGGACAAATGCCACCATTTTATATTTTTTTTATCTTTAATTAAAAAGCCCTTCACAGTTGGATTGGACTGAATGCAGCAGAGCAAAGGTTCAAGGGACAAATTAGTTGCTAATTTTGAATGCATCCAACAGGTGGCCATTCTCTTTCACTCTGGCCAGTGAGTTAGAATATGTTTGTATTCTAGCAGAAATTATTTCTCCAAAACTAATAAGCAAGCCCAGCATCCATGCATCCAGTGCATTGGGTCTAATGGAGAGTAAAAAAAAAATCTCTTTCTTTCATACTTAGTAAACCAGTGGTGTAAGTTCAGTGCTTTTCAGGTATAATTTCAAACTTTTCTTCCAGGAAAGAACACCACTTGGTCTCAAGAAATAAAGGGGGGTGACGGTTAATTAAAATCTAGCATTTTACATCAACATTCATAGGTTAATAAACTTAAAAATCCACAAAAAAAACCACTGAAAGGCAAGGTTTTTCAATTGCAGAAGACCCTATTGGCCTCTTCTACCATAAATGCTACCTCCTGCTTGTCAATGGTAATGCACACTGAGGTGCGCATGCTCAGCATTATGTACATTATGGCACCCACTCTGTGCCATGGTGATGTGACTCCCTCGCCCATGAGTGGGAGTGACATCCTCACGGTCCGGCTATCAAGGGTGACAATTGAAGTGCCCTCGCACTGACAGGGCAGCACTGGGGGGCTTCCTTTGACAGGAGAGCCTGTCTTAATGTGCTAGTATGCAGTGCATTGTCCTAAAATGTGTTACTTGTGTTGGATTTTTTGCCTTTTTAGTGTAACAACATACAGTTGTGTTCAAAATAATAGCAATCAGACATCAATAACCTGATCAATCACTGTTTTTGGTAGAAATCATATTTCTACATGGCAAATAATTTACTAGCAGGGGTAGTAGAGTAATAGAAATCCAACAGACCCAACAATCATGACATGCATGCTGCTGATTCTGTGTAATTGAATCACTAATTGAAAGGGGCATGTTCAAAATAATAGCAGTGTGGAGTTCTATTAGTGAGGTCATTCATTCTTTGAAAAACAGGTGGCAATTATTGCCCTTATTTAAGGAAGAAAGGCCGCAAATGTTGTACATGCTGGTTACAGTGCATTTCTCTCTGAAATTCTGAGGAAAATGGGTCATTCCAGACATTGTTCAGAAGAACAGCGTACCTTGATTAAAAAGTTGATTGGAGAGGGGAAAAAATATAAAGAAGTACAGAAAATGATAGGCTACTCAGCTAAAATGATCGCAAATGCTTTAAAATGGCAACCAAAACCTGAAAGACGTGGAAGAAAGCAAAAAACTACCATTCGAATGGATAGAAGAATAGCCAAAATGGCAAGGACTCAGCCAAGAATCAGCTCCAGGAAGATGAAAGAAAGTCTAAAGTTACCTGTGAGTACTGTTACAATTACGCCAATGTGAAGCCAAGCTATCTGCAAGAAGCCCCCGCAAAGTCCCACTGTTGAAAAAAAGACGTGCTGAAGAGGTTACAATTTGCCAAAGAGCACATTGACTGGCCTAAAGAGAAATGGCGCAACATTTTGTGGACTGATGAAAGTAAGATTGTTCTTTTTGGGTCTAGTGGCCAGAGTCAGTTTGTCAGACGACCCCCAAACACTGAATTCAAGCCACAGTACACTGTGAAGACAGTGAAGCATGGTTGCGCAAGCATCATGATATGGGGATGTTTCTCATACTACGGTGTTGGGCCGATTTATCGCATACCAGGGATCATGGATCAGTTTGAATACATCAGAATACTTGAAGAGGTCATGCTGCCTTATGCTGAAGAGGAAATGCCCTTGAAATGAGTGTTCCAACAAGACAACGACCCCAAACACACCAGTAAATGTGCAACATCTTGGTTCCAGACCAACAAGATTGACGTTATGGAGTGGCCAGCCCAATCCCCGGATCTTAATCCAATAAAAAACTTGTGGGGTGACATCAAAAATGCAGTTTCTGAGGCAAAACCAAGAAATCGAGAAGAACTGTGGAATGTAGTCCAATCATCCTGGGCTGGAATACCTGTTCACAGGTGCCAGAAGTTGGTTGACTCCATGCAACACAGATGTACAGCAGTTCTCAGAATCAGTGGTTATACAACTAAATATTAATTAGGTGATTCAAAGGAAAGCAAAATCTTCAAACATTTTTCAGTTTATAAAGTGAATGTTTGAGTTGAAATTGATTTGGAATAGAATGTGTAGTGTTCCCAATGCATTTGTGTGTATGGAAATAAAAGCTGTTACAAGGATTTTGAGCTTTATTCACCTTTTTCAACACACTGCTGTTATTTTGAACATAACTGTATGTGCGTTTAGGAACGGTGGAGATGGCTTGAGATTGTTGTTGAGGGTGTTGGAACTCACCAACATAATTGGGTGCTATGATGTTAATTAAAGCAGTTGCAAAGGATACATATATTTTTTTTAATATGTTCTGCTTACCTGCTCTGTTCAATGGTATTGCATAGAGTGGCCCCAAGTCTCCTTCTCCGGGGTCCCCCATGGCACTCTTGGCCTTTTGTTTCTATGTGCCACCATAGGAAGCTGCTTTCTATGAGGTTGAACCTTCAGGCTTCGAACAATCCTTCCTTGCAATTTTTGATCCATTTTTCTCTTTAATCCATATCCAGGGAGATTAGCTACAGTGCTATGGGCTATAAATTTCTTGACAATGTTGTGCACTGGGGACACAGGAACATTAATCACTTAAAGACCGCCCATCCACAGTGTACTGCGTACGGGCAGCAGCTACAGGCAGAGCGATGTTGCACTGGTTGTACTAACACGGGGTGGGGGTGGCTGTGCGCCCTAGTAGGTGCAATGGACACAGTAGATTGTGGATCCCAGTAAACAAGACTGGGTGGTCATGATCACAATGTCACCAAAGCTGTTGTTGAGCAATCTGATTCCTAACAGCTTTGTTTCCCTTCCTAGTGAGCTGCGATTGGCCCACAGCTCTCACATGGTAAATGGGCCAATCACAGCAGCCTGTTTCATGTGATTAGCTGTAGCCAATCACAGATCACTAGTATTTTGAACTGTCATGAACTTAACCCATTCATGACAGTTCAAAGCAAGCATTGCATTGCAGGAGCAATAATCTTTATTGCTCCTGCAAAGCAAAGTGTAAAAAACAATCCCTGACCCCCCTCCCCCCTAAGTAACACTGAACTACTCTGATGAAAGTATTTTTTTTTTAAATAATAAGAAATAATAATGATAGAAAGCGACGTAAGGGTATTTCACTTTGAAAATATTATTTCTGGGTGTGAGTTTCTGTCCGTCGGTCCAGGGAGAGAGAACACCATACTGTGAGTAAAAGCACTACATTTTACACACACATTAGGTTTGCACATGTAACCCTTTGATCGCCCCATTAACCCTTTGATCACCCCGTCACCCAGCCAGTGCCATTAATACAGTGTCTAGGGCACAGTGGCCAGGGACAGCTGGCTAGCAATTGCCCACACACTATCGCACTCAGCCAATAGGTCACTGATCACCCCCTTTACTAGTATTGTGTTTGTACGAATCAATATATCGATTGCGAACAGAACTATACTAGTGCCTCCTTAGTATAGTGTCCCCAAAAAGGCAGTGTTAGCAGGATCAGCCCCGTTTGCTGCCAGCAGTAGCATTTAGTTTCTCCATGGTTTTTCACTGAAGATTTCTATAAATTGATTGCGGGCCAAAGCAATTTATATGTACAACAATATTTCGCCGCCCACACAAATTCAGCTCTTACCAGACAATTCACAAGGAAACCTATCACGGTTTCTGAATGTAAAACTTTTTTGGGCCTAACCCTCAACATGGGCATTACAAAAAAGAATGAATTGTGGTTCATATTGGTTCACAGACCTGATTCATAATATACCCTTGTTCTCTGCTCTTACATTTACAGTTTACATTTGCCCAACAAGGACCAGCAACGTACTGGTATGTTGCTGACATTTGAAAGGTTATACCAGGATGATGCCTGCAGCTACAGACATCATCCTGGGATAATTTTTTTCAGCTGGCGGTCAGCATTCATGTAAAAGCAGTCCTAGTTGCTAATTAACTGCTAGATTGCTTTTACAAGCAGTGGGAAGAGATGCCCCCTGCCACCTTTCACAGCTTTCTTGAGCTCTCTCGTCCCACCAGGGAACCCAAGAATGCAGCCATCGTTTCTGCTGGTTGACCATAGAACTGATTGGAGACTGGAATGGCTGCCTGTGGCTATCGCAGGGAATATTTACATTCCCTATGATAAAAATGAAAGTGATTAAAAAAATGAAAGTGACAGTGTGGAAAAAAAAGAAAAGGAGTAATAAAAAAAATCACCTCCGACCTCCCAACCCCCCCCCCCCCTCGTGCTCACACGTAAAGTCAAACGTCAGCGTCTGTCCCATGTTGGTATGTAAAGAAATTGCACCATGCATTTAAGGTATCGCCGCAAACCTGAGTTCGAGGGCAGTAATTCTAGCACTAGACCTCCTGTGTAGATCTAAAGTGGTAACGTGTAAAGGCTTTTGAAGCATCGCCTATAGATATTACAAATTTACGTCATTTGACGTCGTTGCATGGGCGTGCACAATTTTAACCACTTTCTGTCTGGCCCATGTATATAAACAGCCGGAAGGAAGCAATGCCAAAGGGGGTGGCCATTTATAAATTTCCTCCTGCTTCCCTGCCTGTACGTGCTAGCTGGAAGTGCGCGGCACCGCGATCCAGTGCCCGCTGTTTCCTCCTGACACAGTGGAACACCGATTGCTGTATGGGACCTCTGTGTGAGGTCCCGATCATGTGATCACTGATTAGCCAATGAGTGATCACATGAATAGTAGTAAGCAAGATGTCACTTCTGACATCATTACTTACTATTAGTGAAATCTGTGAATGATCACAGAGGTCACATGGTACAAGGCTATTCACAACAGCCTTGTACCATGTGCCAAGTTGTGACCAATCACAGCTCTCACAGTATTTCTCAATGGCTGCAAGAATGCAGCCAAGGAGAAGGAGAAATGATTGCTTTTACAGCCTTTATGGGTGTAAAAGCAGTCAGTTTAAAAAAAAAAAAAATCTTCACCCCCCACAAATAGTACAGTGTCACTATGGTGAAACTGTACTGTTAGAGTGACAGTATGTTAAAAAACAAAACAAAACAAAAACAAATATTAATATAAAAAAAAATGTAAAAACATTTTTTTTTTAAATGTATAATTTTTGGTTATAAACTAATATGGGTTATTTTTTTTTACTAAAAAGATAGCTGAATAAATTTTGGCCAAGGTTTATGAAGAAAGATTATTTACTTGCAAAATTTTATAAGAAAAACACTTTTTTTTCAAAACGTTTGGACTTTTCCATTTATATAGCAATACAATAAAAATCCCAGTGGTGAATAAATACCACCAAAATAAATTTTTATCTGTCTCAAAAAAATGCTAAAAAATTCATATGGGTACAGTGTTGCATGACCGCGCAATTGTCATTCAAAGTATGATGGCACTGAAAGCTGAAAATTGGCCTGGACAGGAAGGGGGTGAAAGTGTCCAGACTTGAAGTGGTTAAAGCATGTCATGTTTGGTATCTATTTACTCAGTGTAACATCATTTTTTATATTCTATCAAACAAATAGGCAAAATATTGTGTTTTTGTTTATTAAAACTTTAAAAAGTGTACTTTTTCCCAAAAATTTGTGTTTTAAAAATTGCTGTGCAAATACTGTATGACATAAAACATTTCAACACCCATAATTTTTTTTCTAGGGTCTCTGCTTTTAAAAAATATATAATATTTGTGGATTAAAAGTAATTTTCTAACAAAAAAAAACATTTTTTTTCATGTAAACAGAGAGTGTCAGAAAAGGCTTGCTCTTCAAGTGGTTAGAAGAGTGGGTGATGTGTGGCATAAGCTTTTAATGTTGGTCCTGAAATACCAGGCATAGTAGAAGCACCTCCCATATGACCCCTTTTTGAAAACTAGACACTCCAAGGTATTTGCTAAGGGGCATGGTGGGTATTTTGCAGATCTCATTTTTTGGCACAGGTTTTTGGAAAATGAAAAAGAAAAGGAAAATTTATTTTTGTCTTTTCTTTTTCAAAAGCATGTGACAAAAAATACCTGAGAAATACCATGTCTCTTATCAAATTCCTGGCATTCCCGGCATTTCAGGGTCTCTGAAACTGTGATCGGTAGTGAGGAATGTGACATAAGGAAATATGCCCTTTGAAAGCTTGAAGGTGGTCATTGGATTTTGGGGGTCTGTATGCGGCTAGTCTGTCAAATAGTCTCTCACATGTGGTATTTCCTTACTCGGGAGAAGTAGCAAAATGTGTTTTGGGGTGTTATTCCACATATATCAATGGCACGTGTGAGCAATATATCATTTAAGTAACAACTTTGTGTAAAAAAAAAAAAAGAAAAAGTTGTGTAATTTTCCAAAAATTTGTGGCAAAAAATAAAATCTTCTGTGGACTCAACATGCCTCTCAGCAAATTCCTTTGGGTGTCTACTTTCCAAAAAGAGGTCATTTGGGGGGGGGGGTTGTACTGCCCTGGCATTTTAGCACCTCAAGAAATGTGATAGAAAGTAAAAGCTGCATAAGTTCCAATATGCAGCTCACTGGGCATTTAGAAGTTTAGAAATCCTTCTGTAACCAGTGCCATTGGTATGTTTTGCAACAATAAGATTGGAAAGGTGAGAGAGCTCTTTGCTTTTACCCATGAGATGTTTCTTGTGCGACACCTTGGTAATTAGACGCCTTTTTATAGGCCATCAGTTGAGACTGAACCAGCTGATATTAATTTGCATGGTCAAGGGGCAGGATTGCTTTCTAATTACTGATAAATTTCAGCTGGTGTCTTGGATTTCTATGCCTTTTGTTTACATCTGACTGTTACGGATCCGCCAGGTGGCACCTCTGGCAGCCCACTAGGCGGAATCACCCGGAGCGTGGGGTCTAAGTCCCGGTCTGCGTTTTCACCAGGGCCCCTGATGGTGGGGATGGACTTGGAGCAGAACCGGGACCAGGTCACGACCTCCGAGCAATACCACCCGTGGCAGAGGGAGCCTCCGTGGATAGAAGTAGGACAGAGTAGAGTCAGATGTGAGGAGGCTGGCAGGATAAACCGGCGGTTGTCACCGTGGGAAATGGCGTGGTACCGAGACAGTAGGCAGAGAGTGGTCAGGTCGCACGCTGGGTCAGTTACCGGGGTCAGTCCGCAGAATGGTCAAACAAGCCGGGGGTCGGGACAGGAGAAGGCAGCGTAGTCAGGGACAATCCGGGTCAATCACAGGGGAAGGCAGCGTAGTCAGATAATCCGGGTCAGGGCAGGAGCAGGCAGAACGTCAAACAATCCTGGTCACAATCACAGGAAACACAGGTATCAGATCAGACCTTGCGGCGATTTATGACAGTGCAGGGCATCTTTAAATATCGCGCCCTGCACTGCCATTGGCCGCCCAGGACGCGCCCCCAGGCTGTCATTGGTCGCCCGAGGCGCGCCCGCGGCTCCTACTGCGCACGCGCGACCTCCTGTCAGCCGCGGCCCGCCAGGATCTGGTGCCTGTGTCCCGGCGTGAGCCGCCGCTATCGCGCATGCGCCGGGGACGGAGCCGCGGCGGACCCTGACATTGCCCCCCCCCTACGGGCACCCTCCGGGAGCCCCACTGATTTCTCCAATGCGGGTGGCCACGAAAGAACTCCCGGATGAGCCTGGGAGCGTGAACATTCTGGATGGGTTCCCAAGAGTTTTCCTCAGGACCATAACCCTTCCATTTTATCAAAAACTGCGTCTGGCCTCCCCTCCTACGGCAACCGAGAATCGTTTCTACCTCGTACTCTTCTTGTTCACCTATGGTGACTGCCTCAGGAGGCCTGGATTCCCGATCCGGGAAAGGGTCCGATGCGGCCGGTTTCAGAAGAGACACATGAAACACCGGGTGAATCCTGAAAGACTCTGGCAGTTCGAGTTCGTAAGCTACCTCGTTGATGACTCGCTTGACTTGGAACGGGCCAACAAATTTCGGACCCAATTTCCTTGATGGACACTGCATCTTCAAGTTGGCAGTGGCCAGCCAAACCCAGTCTCCAGGTTGAAGCGCCAGTTCCCCCCTTCTCCTCCTGTCAAATGCCTTCTTGCTGTCCTCCTGGGCTTTCGTGATGGCCTCCTGAACTGTTTTGTTATTGGTCGAAAGGAAATTTAGGATGTCTTGAGATGCTGGTACTGAGCTCTCTGGCATGAGATCAGGAAGAAATGTTGGATGGTAACCGTAATTGGTGAAGAACGGGGATTGCCCCGTAGCGGAGTGGTTCGAGTTGTTGTAGGCAAACTCCGCTGACGGTAACAGCGTCAACCAGTCATCCTGTAGGTAGGACGTGTAGCATCGGAGGTATTGCTCTAATACTTGGTTGGTCCTCTCTGTTTGCCCATTGGTCTGGGGATGGTAAGCGGACGAGAGTGACAACTTGATTCCCAATGCTTCGCACAAGGCCTTCCAGAACCTTGAAGTGAACTGGGCTCCCCGATCTGATACTATATCCTCGGGAACTCCATGTAGTCTAACTATTTCCTTGATAAATATTCGTGCAGTTTCCGGCGCGGATGGTGTCTTTTCCAGGGGTACGAAATGGGCCATCTTAGAGAAGCGATCGACAATCACAAATATGGCAGTGTGGCCTTGAGACGGTGGGAGTTCGACAATAAAGTCCATGGCTATCATTTGCCAGGCCCTCTTTGGAATTGGCAACGGGCGCAACAATCCCCAGGCCTTGCTTCTGGAGGGTTTATTCCTCTGGCAGGTAGGACAAGTCTGAACGTAGCGCTCGCAGTCCTTGACCATGTTCGGCCACCAGAATGAGCGCTGCAGAAGTTCCAGGGTCTTCGTAACTCCGAAATGGCCCGCCATTGGATGGTCGTGGCAGTGGCCCAGGACCATGGTTCGGACTCCTTCGGGTACTACGATCCGACCCTCCTTCCACAATAACCCTTCACGGTTCAGGAGAGGTGTCCCAGGCGGCGCTGGTAGTCCCACGGAAGCGTCAAGAAGTTTGGAGCGGAGTTCCGTCTGTAGGACGAGGAAATTTCCGGATGGTAGGATCGTGTCAGGTCTTGGTGTATCGTCGGGGTCCTCAAACATGCGGGACAGCGCATCCGGCTTAGTGTTCTTAGAGCCAGGTCGATAAGTTATGTGGAAGGTAAACCGGGAAAAGAAAAGAGCCCATCTCGCCTCGCGTGGCTTCAGTCGTCTGGCTGTCCTCAAATACTCCAGGTTTTTGTGATCGGTATATATCAGGATGGGGTGTGTAGCTCCTTCCAGCAAGTACCGCCATTCTTCCAGGGCGGTCTTTATGGCCAGGAGCTCCCGATCTCCGATGTCGTAGTTTCGCTCGGCAGGTGTCAATTTCCTGGAGAAGAACGCTACAGGATGTAGCAGCTCCTTGGTGCCGTTCCTTTGAGACAGGACCACTCCTACCGCGTTTTCTGAGGCGTCCACTTCCAACACGTATGGGAGAGAAGAATCGGGATGACTGAGTATCGGAGCAGAGGTAAAAAGTTTCTTGAGAACTTCAAAAGCAGTTTGTGCTTCAGTAGACCACTTAAAGCGGATCCCCTGTTTAGTCAGTTGCGTGATTGGGGAGACCAGTCCGGAGAAGTTCTTGATAAATTTTCGATAAAAGTTTGCAAAACCGATAAAACGCTGCATGCCCTTCTTATCGGTGGGTATCGGCCAATCCAGGATTGCCGAGACTTTCCGGGGGTCCATCGCGACCCCCGCGGGGGAGAGAACCAATCCCAGGAATGTGATCTTATGCTGTTCAAAACAGCATTTGTCTGCTTTGGCGTATAGCCTGTGTTGGCGCAAACGTTCCAACACCCGCATCACGTGATTTCGATGAGCCTCCAGAGAGGGCGAGAAGATTAAGATGTTGTCCAAATAGACAACCATGAAGATATCAAGGAAATCACGAAACACGTCGTTTATAAAATGTTGGAAGGTGGCCGGAGCGTTACAGAGCCCGAACGGCATGACCAGGTATTCAAAGTGTCCGTATCGCGTACGGAAGGCCGTCTTCCATTCATCACCTTCCCTGATACGAACTAGATTGTAGGCCCCCCGTAAGTCTAGCTTAGTAAAAACCATTGCGGACCTTAACCTCTGGAGGAGCTCGGGAACCAGGGGTAACGGGTAGCGGTTTTTCACCGTGATCCTATTCAGGTCGCGGTAGTCTATACAGGGCCGCAGTGTCTTGTCCTTCTTCTCTACAAAGAATAGCCCGGCCCCGGCTGGGGACGTGGAAGGGCGAATAAACCCCTTCTGAAGGTTTTCGTCTATGTATTCCCTCAAAACTCCTGACTCGAGCTCTGATAAAGGGAAAATACGGCCGAACGAAATTTCAGATCCGGGCAGGCGGTCTATGGGACAGTCGTAAGATCGGTGTGGAGGAAGTGTGTCTGCCCCTTGCTTACTAAACACGTCCAGAAAGTCGTGGTAGGTCGGGGGAATAACCTGGGACAGATCTGTATCCCCATCCATGCATAGGAGTAATTGGGGGACCACGGGCCCTGAGACGTGGCAACTTTTCAGACAGTATGTGGACCAAAACTGCACGGTTCCCTTCTCCCAGTCAATATGGGGGTTATGGGCTCGCAGCCAAGGAAGTCCCAGAATGACCGGGAAAAGGGGGGACGCGATGGCGTCCAGACGGAGGAATTCCTGGTGATGATCAGCCATTGAGGCGAAAATAGGGGGTGTCTCCTGATTCACCACTCCCGATTTTAAGCTAGACCCATCCGCCAGGAAGATGTTCAGCCCCCTTTCCTTGGTCTGGAGTGGGATACCTTGCTGGTGAGCAAACGTGAGATCAATAAAGCAGCTACATGCCCCCGAATCTATGATAGCTGTCACCGTCAAGGTTCTTCCTGGGAGCTGTAAAGACACCGGTATGGCCAGATAACTTGACTGATCACCCTTTTCCGCAGATAACGGAAAAAAACTAGAAGTGGACTTACATTTTTTCGTAGGACAGGAGCGCACCCGGTGGCCAGCTTCTCCGCAGTACAGACAGAGGTTCTGTGATAGTCTCCTCTGACGTTCTTCGGCCGATAATGTGGACCGAGCCAGTCCCAGTTGCATGGGTTCGGAGGTGTCCTCAGGTTCCGAACTCCGGGTAGTGCTTCCTGTGGGCGGGAATAATCCCCTTGATGGTACCCAAGCCGCCCTATGACCCTGGTTGCTTCGTTCAAGCCGGCGTTCTCTCAGTCTGCGGTCAATTTGTATGGCCAGCTCGATTAGCTTCTCTAGGGAGTCAGGTAGGCCTACCCGTGCTAACTCGTCTTTGAGTGACTCAGATAGCCCGATGCGAAATTGGTGACATAATGCCGCATTGTTCCATCGGGTGTCCCCCATCCAGCATCTGAATTCAGACGCGTACTCCTCGGCTGCCCGGCGACCCTGCCGCAGAGAGTACAAGGTGGACTCTGCGGAAGCAGCTCGCTGAGGGTCGTCATATAGTATGGCCATGGCTCTAAAAAATTCAGTCACGGAATCAAGATGGGGGTCGTGATTCTCCATCAGGCGATGAGCCCAATCCTGGGGCTCATCCTGAAGGAGAGAGACTATAAACCCCACCTTGACGGTCTCGGTGGTGAACGTGCGGGGCTGCAGGTCGAAGAACAGGATGCACGCATTCCGGAAAGCCCTGTAGCGGCTTCGGTCTCCACGGAAGCGTTCTGGTAAGGGAACGCGGGGTTCAGGAGTAGGGGGTGCGGCCCCTGCTCCGGGAGCTGGGGTAGCAGGTGATTCCCCAGGAGAAGCTGCGGGACTCGAGCTCTGTGCCGGGGATGTAAGGGGGACCAACGTCTCCATGCGGACCTCAAGGTGGGAGCATCGGGTATGAAAAGTCTGGACCGCTTGGGTTAGGGTCGCCATATGCTGGCAGATATCCTCCAGGGAGGCCGGGCCTCTTCCTGACTCTGTCATGGCCGCAAGGTACTGTTACGGATCCGCCAGGTGGCACCTCTGGCAGCCCACTAGGCGGAATCACCCGGAGCGTGGGGTCTAAGTCCCGGTCTGCGTTTTCACCAGGGCCCCTGATGGTGGGGATGGACTTGGAGCAGAACCGGGACCAGGTCACGACCTCCGAGCAATACCACCCGTGGCAGAGGGAGCCTCCGTGGATAGAAGTAGGACAGAGTAGAGTCAGATGTGAGGAGGCTGGCAGGATAAACCGGCGGTTGTCACCGTGGGAAATGGCGTGGTACCGAGACAGTAGGCAGAGAGTGGTCAGGTCGCACGCTGGGTCAGTTACCGGGGTCAGTCCGCAGAATGGTCAAACAAGCCGGGGGTCGGGACAGGAGAAGGCAGCGTAGTCAGGGACAATCCGGGTCAATCACAGGGGAAGGCAGCGTAGTCAGATAATCCGGGTCAGGGCAGGAGCAGGCAGAACGTCAAACAATCCGGGTCACAATCACAGGAAACACAGGTATCAGATCAAACCTTGCGGCGATTTATGACAGTGCAGGGCATCTTTAAATATCGCGCCCTGCACTGCCATTGGCCGCCCAGGACGCGCCCCCGGGCTGTCATTGGTCGCCCGAGGCGCGCCCGCAGCTCCTACTGCGCATGCGCGGCCTCCTGTCAGCCGCGGCCCGCCGGGATCTGGTGCCTGTGTCCCGGCGTGAGCCGCCGCTATCAGTGCCCTGACACTGCCTTGCTTCAGGTGTTCAATACTTTTTCCCTGTGTCATTCCATTTTTTTACACATAACTTATTTTCTGAACTTATTTGTTTGGTATCTTTTGTATGTATGGATTGCATGGGTTGTTACTGACGTGGTTAAAATGTCATGTCAATAGCACCTTTAGAATTATATTTACTTCGAAAAATGGTGACGTGTTCAATACTTATTTTATGTGCTGTATATATCATAGTTTTCTAGATGCTATAACTTTCACACAAACCAAATAATATACACGTATTGGGATATTTCTTTTACCAAACACAGGTAGCAGAACACATTTTGGTCTACATTTTTTGGTTTACAAACTATTTTATTTTGCAGAAGTAGACTGTAAAACAACAGTACAGTTTCAAGTGATATTTACAGCAAAAACAAGGCACTTTTGAAAAGTACAATACAGAAAGGCATATTAATATAGGAAAGAGAAGAAATAGAAGAAAGTAGATTGCAAGTACATGAAATACATAGACTATAAAGTAGGCTGAATGATACATTTGTCAACAGTATATACCAGTCAACCTTCACTTGGAATGTTGTTAATCATGCAATAAATGTCTATAATCCCTCCATGACTCCCATTTTTTGTCAAATAAGTGCATCTTATCCAGTAAAGTATACTGAATACGTTCCATGAGCATTACAGCATCAACTCTGTGTAAAACAGAGGCCAAGGGAACAGTATCGGACTTCCATTGTAAGGCAACAGCCCACAAAGTGGCAATACAAATAGTATGTATCAATCTCATAGTGGCGTCAGAGATCCCCGAGATATGAGCCCCCAATAAACAACAACTGTATAGACAATCGTACCGGGGTACCCGCCAGTGAGGTAGCGACCTCAGATATCTTACGCCAAATCAAAGATATGGTTGGGCAATCCCAGAATATATGAACCAAAGTACCTGTGAGGCCACAGCCCCGGAAACATAAAGGGGACGTTTGTGGGAACAATACATGTAGTCTTGATGGGGTATAATACCATCTGGTTAATACCTTGCGAACAGAAAGAGACCTAGAGCACTTGCATATGTTATCCACCATGGAATCCCAGTCCTCATTTGAAAAAATGATGCCACTATCCTCTACCCATCTCCGTCTATACAAAGGGGGAGTACAAGAAACACAAATCAAGAATTGATGATAAAGGTCAGAAATAAGACTCCTACCCCTAGGAGAGTCACGGCTGATACGTTCAAAAAATGAGATCGGAGAGGAGGGCATAAGACCAAAATGTGAATTAAAAAAATGTCTAAACTGTCGGTAACGATGGTACTCACGAAGAGGAACATCAAAAAGCATGCGCAGCATGTCAAAAGTAATATAAGATCCTCCTCTTTGAAAATCAGATAATTTAATAAAAGATTGATCATACCACCAATGAAATGTTTGAGGGGAAGAAAAAGCTGCAACAAAAATGGGATCACCGAAAAATGAAACACCTGGAGGGACAGAAGAGACCAGATTTAATTTAAATTTGTATTTGGACCAAAGTGTCAGTGAATGGGTCACTATGGAGTTATGAAAAGTAAGTGATCGAGGGGAGATTTTGGACCACAAAATACCTGGTAGGTAAAACGGGCGTATAGACTGAGATTCAAACTTGATCCACGGGATCTGAGAGTTAACAGTTGCCCATTGTGATAGTTGTGCAAAATGGGCTGAGAGATAATATAACCAAAAATTGGGAAGACCGAGGCCTCCCGTCCATTGTGAGCGATACAAAACAGATGAGGTAAAACGTGGGCGTTTATTACCCCAGATAAAGTATTAATATTCCGCTGAAAGTAATCCAAAACCATTTTCGAGACCGGAACTGGAAGTGCTCTAAAAAGATAGAGTAGTTTAGGCAGAATATTCATTTTGATTGCGTGACTCTACCTAGAAAAGAAATAGGGTAACCATGCCAAATCTTCAATAGAGTAGAGAGACGTGATGCACATGGTGGATAATTAGCAGCAAACATATCCGAGTATCTAGGAGTGAGATTAATACCCAAATAGGAAATCCGATCCGTGACCCAATGAAATGGAAAAGAACTGCGGAGAGATGCACTTAGGGAATCAGGAACACCTACAGGCATAATCACCGATTTGGTAAAATTAACAGTAAGGTCCGATGCTATAGCGAATTAGTTCAATACAGCACATAAATTAGGCAAAGAAGTTAATGGATTGGTAAGGAAAAGCATAACATCATCAGCATACATGCATATTTTGAAACTGGAGACTAATAATGGGTAGCCAGAAATATCCGAATGTGATCTGATTGCTATTGCCAAAGGTTCCAAGACCAGCGCAAATAAAAGGGGTGAAAGAGGACAGCCCTGACGGGTACCTCTACCCCATGTAAAAAAATCTGAATTACAGCCAGGAAGTCTTATTCTTGTTTTAGGAGAGTCATATAGGGCATGTATACCAGCCAAAAACTCGTCACTGAAGCCCATCTTCTGCAGCAAGGAAAACAAATAAGGCCAAAGAACACTGTCAAAGGCCTTGTTTATGTCCTGGTTCATCAACAGAAACTCTTTAGAATGTAAATTAGCATCTTGAATGACATTTAGTGTGAGGCGAATGTTATCAGTAATGAATCTGTCTGGAATAAAACCCGATTGGTCTGGAGAGACCAAAGAGGAGATTATAGGGGCCAATCTGCCAAAATATGGCTAAATATTTTCAAATCGTTATTCATTACTGAGATTGGTCTATAGTTTTGTGGTAAAAGATGGTCTTTCTGTGGTTTGGGTATTAAAGACATATTGGCCAATAGCATCTCCTCAGGGAACTTTCCTCCCTGCAAAACATCATTAAATATAGTTATCAAATAGGGAGCCAAAATGTTTATAATAACTAGCGGTGAATCCGTCTGGACCCGGTGCAGTAGAACTTTTTAGTGCGCTAATCACACGAGTTATTTCCTCTAACGTACAGGGGGCATTAAGAGAGGCTATCTGAGAGGGTGTGAGAGTAGGGATAGGTATAGAATCCAACCATGAGTTGGATGGTGAAACAGAATTCGACTGTGGAGGAGCTAATAGGTTAGAGTAAAAATTTTCAAAAATACCCAAAACTTCTTGAGGTAAAGATGAAATAGTGCCCGAGTTAGTGCGTAACTTATAAATATGTGGGGGGCGTAGAGAATTATTCAATTTCCTTGCAAACATAGTGGATGCTGAATTACTATGCAACAAGAAAGAGGCCTTCGACCAGCGGAGAGCTTTTTCAGTCTTTTGGGAAAGAGTATTCAATTCTAAACGCTTTTGAGATATTAACTGTTTATTAAGAAGAGATGGATTAGCAACAGGACTTCTATAATGTGCTTCTAATTCTCGGGTGAGTTGAAGGATTTGCTGCCATCGTTTTCTATTTCTAGATGAAGCCATAGAGATAAGGCGGCCACGTAGGACCGCCTTATGAGCTACCCATAGTGTCGCTGGAGATATATCAGGAGTAGAGTTAGACTGAAAATATTCCTGAATGGATGTAACCACCTCTTGACGAGAGTCAATATCGGTAAGCATAGAGTCATTAAGTCTCCAGGAGTAGGGGGTAGGTGCCAATCCTATAAATGTGATAGATAATGCTATAATATTGTGATCTGACCAGGAGCTCAAATGAATGCAAGCTTTCCTAGAATTAGGTAGTAAAATAGGGGTACAATAGATATAGTCTAATCTAGCATAAGAATCATGTGAGTGAGAATAAAATGAATAATCCCTGGCTCCCGCATTATGCGCTCTCCAGGTGTCCACCAGCTGGAGGGTATCTAGTTTCTTAGTAAGGGATTTTGGAAAAGCTTGGGAAGATTGCGAGGAGGAGCTTCGATCCACAAGAGGGTTTGCTACCAGGTTAAAATCTCCACCCACCAATAGATGGGGGGACAAAAACCTATCCAGGACATCAAAAAATGTAGAAGAAAAGGAAGCTTGTGCCGAGTTCGGTGCATAGATATTAGCAATCGTAAGTTCACGACCCAAAAGGGTGCCTTTAAGAATGATAAACCTACTGTCCGGATCACGATACACATGTTGAACTTCAAAAGGGAATGAATTGTGTAGAAAAATGGCTACTCCTCTACTTTTAGAGGAATGTAAAGTATAATACCACTGCTTATATAATTTATGAAAATATGTGGGATGTTTTGCGGCTGCAAAATGTGTTTCCTGTAATAATAATAATAATTTTAGCCCCTAGTCGTTTATATTGAAGAAAGGCTGTTTTGCACTTATTTGGTGAATTGAAACCCTGGACATTATGTGAAATACATTGAATTACCATTGTATACAAAAATTGTAGCTATCAGCATAAAAATACACATTGAAAAGGGATCTCCTAGTATTATTTGGCTAGACATCAGAACCTGTAAATGCACATCAGACATAGTTATAGTCAGTAGTACCCATCTAGGGGACATCCAGACCCCAGTATGGGTGTCGTGACATCCACAAACTGGCACTAAACCAATATCATGTACTAAAGCTTTGAGAAGAGAAAAGACAAAAAGTAATAGAGGTGAAGCTTTAATAGCTCCTACAATTAAGAGGATATCTGAAAAACATGGGTCAGGTGGGCAATTTGCCATACCTAAAAATACAGCAAATTCAAACATCAAAGGGCCAAATGGGCCCAAACCATGTCTCCGGGAAACAGAGTTGTCACCCCACAATTGGGCAGTGACGTGTTCAAGAGTTTTGAAACCATGAACTAATGGGCGGTATTAAGAGGGTCCAAAGACCCTTGTCAAACTTTAACACATCCAGATATCTATGAGAAAGCAGACATAATTTTCAGAGATATAGAATTATCTCAGCAGTGACCACAAAATGCACAAAATACGTCTTAAGGATGTATGAGATACATATGGACAGAATCTCTGTATCTCGGTTCCTGTCTCAGTTATAAAAAAACTGTAGATCAGGTGGACTAAATGCCTTCTTTGAAAAATATGGTCAAAGGGCCAAATGGGCCCAAACTCCGCCACCTTAAAACACGGGAAACGGAGATGCCACCCCTCATCAAGGCGGTGACATCTCCGACCATGCCAGATGGCAGGGTGGGGTCACCTGTCGGAGATCTCTATAAACATATGGGCAGCAAAAAGAGGGTCCGAAGACCCATGCTGGATTTTTGCACATCCAAATAGATAAATATTAGGTCAGAAATAATATATGAACATGTAACAATTTGCAGCATCCCACAAAGGATTATCAAAACAATGGGTAATATGCAGGTGGGTAAGGTCTTTTCACCCCGGTTCTTGTTGGACTCTCCTATCCCTTCGTGGGGATGGAGTATGCCAAATGGGAGAGACTCAAGGGGTAGAAGGTGGATGTTGAGGTGATGGGGCGACCGCCAGGACCAATTTGGTCAAAATTTCTCTACCTTCAGGAAGGGATGTGGCTATGTATGTGCTCCTGTTATGTGGAACTTTCAGGTTAAAAGGAAAGCCCCATTTATAGCGGATACCTGCTGAGAAAAGAGCAGTTGTAATTTCCTTCATCTTTCTACGTTTTTCCAACGTAGCTGGAGAGATATCTGGAAAGATATGTAAAACTGAACCCTCAAAGGTGATCGTTGGGGTATTGCAAGCAACTCTAAGTATGTCTTCTTTGGTCAGAAAATCCGTCATACATAGAACAATGTCTCTAGGCGGTTTATCATTAGGGGGTTTTGGACGCAGGGCTCTATGGATGCGGTCACAAGCAAAGGACCCAGGGTTACGGTCTGGAAGGAGTGACTTGAATAGCTTGGTTATAGCTTGTGAAAAGTCAGATACAGACTCCGGGATTCCCCCAACTTGCAAATTATTTCTGCGATTGCGATTATCAAGATCCTCAACCTGTGCCTGCAATTGTGCAAAGGCCGTTAGTAAGTGATCGTGATCTCTGGAAAATTCACCATAAGCCTGGCTGAGTTCATCATGTTTGGTTTCTAAGTGATCGGTTCTGGAGCCCAATGCGGCTATTTCTTGAGAGAGAACATTAGTGCTCTTATGAAGTTCTGATTGAAATTTAGCGGCCAGCTTGGTGTACATAGTTTCCAAACAGGATTCCAAGTCCCCCTTTGTAAGTTGCTGTGCACAATCACTGTCCAGAGCTAATGGGTGAGCTGCGGTATCCTGCATGGGATCGGATGGGGATGCTTGTTCTGTATTATCTTGAGACATGCTGCAGATCTCGTGCATTTTAAGTAGGTATGTCATAAGGGACTTTTGAGCCTGTCCCCTTTTTTTCTTTGTGGATGGCATACAGGGAGTCTCCTGGGGGTGATCAACTGAAAAGTGGATAGCCAAGGGAGATAATGACCCCAGGAGAGCTATATCGGCCAAAACCAGTTTGGTGTTATAGTTACATAGAGGTTATCAGACTTATCCGTAAAAACTTTATATTGTAAAGATGACTAGTAACCGCGGGGATGTAGAATGGACATAGGCTGTGGTAGGCACCATTGATAAGGCATAAGATCCAGATGCTGGCTCCAACCTCCCACCTCAGGGCCTGAGAGGGACCCCTGTGTAGCAGAGGGGACCTTATGATGATCCCAGGGTCCTCCAGGACAGATATAGGGAGCCCCAGCAACTCTCTGACAGTGGTGTAATGGCCACAGCAGGCCTCCAAAACCTGGCAAGGGCCGCGGCCACAGAGGAAAGTGGTGTCCGGGGTAAAGAACGGGAGCCCCAGTCCCTGGATCATTGGAGGGGGACCCGATGGCCAGTACCCGCCCGCCCCCCTGCCACCCGCACTCACCGTGGCCCGGATGGGAGGAAATCCGGGTCGGGTGGAGCAGGCCACTCTAGGCCACAAACGTCCGTTGCAACAGGAAGGGGCAATATACAGCGGTACGTCTCACCCAGAGGCAGGGGATGCAGAGGGAGCCTCCGATGTCCTCCGTACGAGCCACCACCACCCGGATGGCAATGGATTAGGGTCTGGGGCGCCGGAGCTCCGGACCGCGCGGTCGTGCCAGGCCGGGGAGAGGCAATACGGTCCGGGATCCCTTATGTAGATGCAAGGGACACCGCTGAGAGCCTCCGGTGCCCCGTTGGAGGCGGCGTGGATGGCAGCGGATTACAGATGAAGGCGCCGGAGCTCCGGATTATGCGGCCACTCCGGTCGCCATCTTGGACACGCCCCCGCATTTTGGCCTAAATGTTGACAAAATTTGAGTTTACTTTGAGTTTACAAAATATTGTATTTATTTCCCACATTTTCTGTCTTTTTTTTTTGTTTATATCACAAAAAATAAAAAAACCCTGTGGTGACCACCAAAAGAAAGCTCTATTTGTGTGAAAAAGGGGCATCAATTTTGTTTGGTTACAGTGTGGCATGACCACGCAATTACCAGTTGAAATAGCACAGTGTCAAATAGCAAAAAATGGCCTGGTCAGGAAGGGGGAAAAGCCTCCTGGGCCTGAAGTGGTTAAGATCTCTGGAGATGGACTTGTAACCTCAATTCCTCAAACAATTCTTTGCTGCTCTTTCTCTTCTCCGTGTCCCATGTGGCACACCAAGAGACACAGCAGAAAGGTTGAGTCAGTTTTTCACCATTTTAACTGGTTGTCGGTGTTATTTCTAAATTGTCAGCACCTGTTAATTGATACAGGTGAGTTTAACCCCTTGGCGCCGGCGCCTCCCAGCCCTTTAAGGGTTTCAGAAGCCGGGAGGCAGGCGGGGTTTTAGGGTCATGTGACCACCGTGATTCGCTGTCACGGCAGTCACATGATCGGGAAAGGTCCTGATCACAAGAGGAGATCGGGACCTCTCCGTGAGTACCGGACATGTGTGCTGGGAGCGCGCAGAGCTCGCTTTCTCAGTACCTATGTTTTTTTATTGCGCGCATATGTGCGGCCGCTCGGCGTCAAGGCCCAGACGCTGAGATGCCGCACATTTGCGTGCGCTCGGCGTGAAGAGGTTAATTACAAATTACAGGAGCATCACAAACTTGGAATGCAATTATTTCTTACAAGTTTGAGAAAGTTCCAATAATTTTGTCCAGTACGTTTTTGGAGTTTTGCGTAGAATGTGTCAGATTTGGCTTTTTGTTTCCTAACTTTTTTGTGTCAATAAAAACAAAATAAATAAATATGAGCATGCCTAAACATTTATAGTTGCAACAATTTTCTGGGCAAAGTGGTTCAATATCTGATAGAAATGCAGAGGGTGCCAATATTTTTGGCAATGTCTGTATTTATTTTTCCTCTATATTCTAAGGGATTTTTTTATGTGACTGGCAGCAGAGGACTAGAAGCTCCTCCCACACGTTTCTCTGCAGACAAGCTGGGGAAGGGCTGGGTCACATGACAGCTGTATATATAAATTTATGAAAAAAGGTACTTAGATGTTTGTTTTATTAAAATAAATACAGTGCCATCATCCATACACAAGAGAAGGGATTGTGTGAAAAAAAAGCGTGTGTTTTAGTATCACTTTAAGTACCTATTACATCTCCAGTGCATTCAGTCCTTTAACTCTGAGAGGAGAGGTTTTCAGTGTAAAGTTTTGGTTACTGGCATTACAGGGGAGAGGTTGTCATTGTGCAAGGGGAAGTCTCAATATGTTGGACAATGCTAAATAAGAGATGTCATTGTCTGCTTCAGTGTGTAGGCAGGTTCCCTGCAGATGTGGATTCTGTGTTAGCTGAGCTAGCTTGTCTGCACAGGTTGGGGAAGGGTTAATTCTAGCTCTGCAGTTCCCTCTCTTTCTGGGTTCTGCCTTCTCCCCTGTGCTGTTATAAAAAGGAGGAGGGCTCTGCACAATCGCGCACACAAACAGCAGGTTATATCCCTAGCAGGGTCTGCATCTAGGCCTCAAGGTTTGAGAGACCCATATGTTCACTCAAACACTATCGATGACTCTGAGGGATAATCCTGCAAGCTGTTAAAGCAGAACTGGAGAACTATAGGTATCTTATCAGGTTCTACCATTTCCAATATAAGTATAACCCTCGGATTCCTGGATTATTGACTGTTGTCTAGGTGAGGTGAGTATTATGTTTCCTAATGAGGTGAGTATTATTTTGTGCAGACCCTGGATAGCAGTGTCATGGCAGGTGCTCATCCGTTCTACCTCTGTATGTTGGTCATCTACACTCCTCATCTCCTCTTTTGTCAGAAACTGATGTGGACTGTGTGTTTTTATGTAGTAGAATACAGACTGTAGGTTCATCATTTTATGCATCTGTTGCATAAGCCCCCTGATGTGTATGTATGTGACTTTTCTCCCTTGCAGCTGAATTCTGAAACCTGCGGATAGAGGTTGCTGTTGAAGATGCTGGTCCCTGTGTTTTATTTGGCGAGTCCGACAGCTGAGACCAAAATAATTGTGGGAGATTGCTCCCCAGATGAGATTGGGAGTTCTAGCTACAAGTAGTTCTAGCTAGAAGCTAAAAGTATAGGGTGACCAATTTTTCCTATGTCAGACAAAAAGGCAGCTAGCTGATGAGAAATCCCCACTGTGTCATCTGTATCACACACCAAACCATGCCTATCACATTTCATGCAATCCAAGATGTCCCTCTAAAAGTAAACGTGACAACATTTGCAGCAAAAGTTTCTTTTCTACAACCCTGTCAATATCAGCTTTTCTGTGCAGTTTGTACAGTATGTAAATATAGAAAAGTTTTTACTATAAACATGACAAATGGAAATAATAGGAATTCATATACTCCGTACTATCATTACATTTATTAACCATGTGCAGTGTTCAAAAAAAGTATTTTTTGCAATATTTGTCCATCAAACCATCTTTACAGTTTGATGTTTAGGGGTAGTTTAACTGCAATATAGCGCTCGCTAGTGAGTCCAGATATGTCTTTTAAGGGCTCGTTGGTCTACTTTTTTGAAACTCCCTTGCAGGGGTTTCCACCATCAACACAAAATACACTAATAATCATCCTCCTGGCTCTTCTTAGTAACACTGCTGCTCAAGCCTCGTACCTAGTACCCCTGACCATCTAACACAACATCCCTGTACTCGTGCACAAATGCTGTATCTCCTTGAGCTCTTTTACTTGAATCTCCCTGCTGCTCGGCCCTCCGGCTTGGACCTCTGTTTGTCCTGTCCCAGACTACACCATGCAGACACACACAGCTCTGGTTGCTCCCTTGCAAAAACATGGACTCCTCAGAAAGGTTTAGCCCAGAAGCCTAGTTCTGCACACCTGCACCATCAGTGTGCTAGTTGTCTGCAAAATCTTTTCCAGACTGCCTTGTTTGACTTGGAGTTCCTCCTTTTGGCACCTCTGTGCCAGCTATCACTTTCAGGGGGCCAGTTCAGTCTGATATAAATGCTAAAAAAAAAATCTTGTTTTATGGGGGATCAGTTCCTGAAATGCCTGTCGCTTGCCCTTTCATACAATCTGGGTATGAGGGATATAACCAAAAAAGGCATAGTAAGAAACAATACCCCAGGAAAGACCCCAGAATGAACAGCGGTCAATCCCTCCCCATATGGCTAAACCAGCAGATACAGTAGTTTATCTGCTGTTAGCCACATGGGGAGGGATTAATCGCTTTCCGCTCTGGGGTCTTTCCCTCTCTATGCCCCACTGACACTCCGATATGGGCTTTAATGAAACCTTACAACTTCTCTTTTCAGGTGTGCATCCACAAGCATTTCTTTTGAAACTTTGGCGGGACCCCCCTGATCTTTCTAACCACTCTTCTGCCTCCTTGCTTTGGGTTTCCAGATTTCTTGCTCTTCCTCCAAGACCTCTCGTTATGTCAGATTATCCCCTGGCTCTCCTCCACTAAAAGAGTACTTCCTGAGATTAGTTTTGAACTTTCCTCCAATTAGTTTACGGTCATGTCCCCCCGGTTTCTTGATTTTAGTTTAATGTTGAAAAAACTGCCCTCCTGAACCTTATTCACCCCCTTGAGGTATTTAAAGGTTTCAGTCATGTCTCCCCTTTCCCGTCTTTCCTCCAGACTGTACATGTTAAGTTCCGGAAGTCACTCTTGATTATGTTTTATTCTCCAGACCTTTCACAATTTTTGTTACCCCTCTCTGGACTCATTCTATCTTATTAATATATTTTTGTAAGTGAGGTCTCCAGAACTAGAGATAGTATTCAAAATGACGTCTAACTAAAGATCTATATAGGGGAATCAGGACCTCCTTCCTCCTGCTGGTGACCCCTCTAGTGATGCATCCTAGAATTCTATTTGCTTTCCCCCACTGCCTGGCCACACTATTTGCTCATTTTGCAATCATCTGAAATAAGTACCCCAAAGTCTTTTTCCTCTGAAGTGCTGCCCCACAATGTACCCCCAATGTTGTATTCTCTCAAGGGATTATATTTTACTAAGTGCATTATTTTACATATAGAAACATTGAACTGCAATTTCCACTTTTTTGACCAATCTTCCAGCAATGCGAAATCATGTTCCATGTTACAAACTCCACGGATACTCAACCCTATTGCACACCTTTGTGTCATCAGCAAAAGGACATACCTTACCCAACACACCTTTAGTTATATCACTTACATATAGATTAAATAAAACAGGACATAGTACAGAGCCTTGTGACCATCTAGTGAGCCACCACTAGTGACTGGTCTCTTTTTCAAGTGAACCAAATTCACAACCACAACTTTAGTTACAGTTCGGTTCATATATATTTGGACATAGTCACAATTTTAGTTTTATTCAGGTATTTACCAAAACATATTCAAGCTATAGTTCTATAATGCATATGGGCTGAAAGTGCACACTCTCAGGTTTAATTTGAGGGTACTGTATGTACATCTAAATTGGAGGAAGGGTTTAGGAATTACAGCTCTTAAGAGTAGCCATCCCTCTTTTTCAAGGGACCAAAAGTAATTGGACAATTGAATCAAAAGCTGTTTCATGGCCAGGTGTGGGCTACGCCTTTGTTATTTCTAAATCATTTAAGCAGGCAAAAGGTCTGGAGTTGATTCTAAGTGTGGTATTTGCATTTGGATTCTATTGCTGTGAACCTACATCATGCGTTCAAAAGAGCTGCCCATGCAAGTGAAACAGGCCATTGTAAGGCTTCAAAAACTAAACAAATCCATCAGAGAGATAGCAGCCACATTAGGAGTGGCCAAATAAACAGTTAATACACTCTGAGGAAAGAAGAACGCACTGGTGAGCTCAGCAATATAAAAAGGCATGGACGTCCATGGAAGACAACAGTGGTGGATGATCACAGGATCCTCTCTATGGTAAAGAAAAACCCATTCAGAACATCCTGTCAGCCAGATTCAGCCAAATGCAGCAAAGTTGATTGGACGGCACTTCACAGTACAGATAGACAATGATCCAAAACACACAGCAAAAGCAACCCAGGAGCTTTTTGAAGGAAAAGAAGTGGAATATTCTACAATGGCCAAGTCAATCACCTGATCTCAACCCAATTGAGCATGCATTTAACTTGCTGAAGGCAGAAAGACTCACAAACAAAGAACAACTGAAGACAGCTACAGTTAGAGACTGGCAAAGCATCAGAAAGGTGGAAACCTAGTCTTTGATAATGTCTATGGGTTCCAAACTTCAGGCAGCCATTGCCAGTAAAGGATTCTCAACAAAGTATTAAAAATGAACATTTTATTTATGATTATATTAATTTGTCCAATTACATTTGAGCCCCTGATAATGTAGGGACTGTGTATAAGATTGGATGCAGTTCCTAAAATTCTTACTTGATAAATTCAACTCCCTGAATTAAAGCTGAAAGTCTGCACTTCAAATTAATTTGGATGGTTTCATTTTAATTTATTCTGGTGACATACAGAGCCAAAAGTATGAAAATTGTGCTTGTGTCCAAATATATATGGACCTAACTTACATATAGATTAAATAGAACAGGACCTAGTACAGAGCCTTGTGGTACACCACTAGTGATTGTTCTCTTTTCTGAGTGAACCCCATTTTCAGCCACACTCTAGTATCTATCTTTTAGCCAGCTGCATATCCACTGAACCACTCAAGGTCTAGCATGTACAACTTTTGTATTATATCATTATGTGGAACTGTATCAAATGCCTTGCTGAAATCAAGATATGCTTTGTCCGCAGCACCCCCCCCCCCCCCCGGTCCAAAACATTGGTAATATAGTAAAAAAATCCAATCAGATTAGTCTGACATGATCTGCTCTGATTAAAGCCATGCTGCTTTGTATCCAGCAAGTTGTCTGTTTTTAAGTAAATAATGATCCTTCTTTTCAGGAGTGATTCCACTAACTTGACTACAACAGATGTTAATCTCACTTGCCTGTAATTGCCAGCTTGTACCTTGCTACCCTTCTTGTGGATAGACACAATATTAGCTGCCCCCAGTCATGGGGAACTTCTCCTTTTAGAAGAGATTGATTAAAAAGATCAGTTAATAGTCCAACAACTATACTTCGAAGTTCTCTTAGAATTCTGGGATGAATACCATCAGGGCCCATTGCTTTATTAATCTTTAACTGAGCCATTCATCTGCTACCTCTGTCTCTGGATTTCCTAAAAATGATCTATCATTACTAGAACCAATATGATTTCTCAAATTAATATTAATATAATTTATTTCTGAGAAGACTGAACAAAAGTAATTGTTTAAGTGGTTTGCTACATCCAGGTCTCCCTCAAAATACGTATTGTGCCCAGTTTCCATTTTAGTGACCCCATCGTGTTTTTCTTCCTATCACTAATGTACCTAAAAAAAATGTTTTATCTCCTTTCTTAATAGATTTAGCAATTTCTCCTCTTTCTGTGCTTTGGCAGTGCTGATAATGTGTTTGGCCTACTTTTGACTATTCTTATACTCTTCTCTTTCAGCTACACCTCCTGCTTCCTTGCATCTCCTATATACTGATTTTTTTTTCCTTTACTATCCTACTTATATCTCTAGTGAACCACATTGGTTTTTTTCTTCTGTTTATTCTTCCTAACTTGCCTGACATATAATCTAGTTGCCTCCAGGATGGTAGACTTTAACAGTGCCCACTGATTACTTACTCCTGTCATTTTCTCCAACCTTTCAATTCGTTTTTTAGAAATTCACCCATTTCAGCAAAATTTGTCTTTTTGAAAGCTAAAACTTTTGATTTTTTTAGATGATTTTTCAGTTCTTATTTTAATATCAAACCAAAGACATTGGCGATCACTAGAACCCAAATTTTCTCCCACCTCAACATTAGACAGTCCATCTCCATTTGTCAGTAATAGGTCTAGAATATGATCACCACGGGTTGGACTTTTCACTAAATGTTTTAGAGAAAGCCCATTCAGTGCTTCCATTACATACCTGTACATACAGCCCTGCTTGTGATAGCAGTTTGAGAATTCCAATTCATTTTCAGACATGTTGAAGTCACCCATAATATAAACCTCCTCCTTCATTGCCATTTGAGTTATTTCGTGAAGCAAGAAGTTATCATAATCTTCAGTCTGTCCTGGGGTCTGTATAATACACCAATTCTAAGGGAAGATCCCTCTCTGGTTGGATGGCAGATCCAGGGGGTTTGAGTATTTCATTTGTTTTTTGAATTAATGGTAGCCTTATGCTGTTTTTGACATATCCATCTCCCCTCTTCTCTACTCTGTCTTTCCTGTATAGTGTATATTTTGGTATAGTTATTTCCCAGTCATTTGAATCCTTGAACCCTTTGTGGTTTCAAAATGGTTTGCTGTATGTTATCCCTTTGAAGAATCTCTTCTGAAGAAGTGGACCGCGCTGCATGTCATGGACTCAACTATCTCCAATTTGAATAAGATGACCATGATATTGGTGGAGTAGTCTCTCTCCTATAAGGATCTGACTGACAGGAAGGCAGAATTGGTAGCCTGCATGATTGCCGACTCGGCTCTTCAACCGGTTTTGGCCACTACTCTGGTATCGCAGTCTCTCACAGAAAGGGCCATGCTCCTTCGCCATGGCCTAGGTGGGGAGCAAGTTCTCCCAGATCATGTGGAATTAGCAGACCAGCTGGTCCAGGACCTTAAGTTTGTGTGACACTTCCTTGTATGCAGCACTTTTACTTTCCAAGCTCTCTGCCCCCCCCGGTGGCGATTTGGCGTGTGCTGTGGCTCAAAGGTTGGTCTTGCGGCCAGACTTCTAAGAAGGCTCTCACAGATTTGCCTTTCCAGGGTCATTGCCCTTTCGGGGCTACCCTGGATGATCTTATCAAGGATCTTACAGGGGGGAGAGTACCTTTCTTCCATAATCCTGACAGGAGAAGGACCCAAATTATAGGTGTGGCCCCTCAACAGGAAGGTGCCGAGTTTCAGGGCCAGGGTGAGGGATCTACTGGCAGATGCAACGGATGCCTTGGTGGCGCCTTGGGGTCAGTATCGTCTCCTCTATGCATTCCATCCTCTCAAACTTCTACCCCACATGCCACGAAGGATAGAGGCCGAAGGCATTTCTATCATTCTGGTGGCTCCAGATTGGCCCTGCCACTCTTGGTATGCCAACATGGTGCAGCTGGTCACGGACGTCCTTTGGTGGCCACAGCTCAGGGCATATCTTCAGTCTCAAGAGCCAGTCTTCCACCTTGCTTTACTGCCTCTGGCTTTAACGGCTTGGCTATTGAAATCCAGGTTCTAAGAGACAGGGGACTGTTAGAATCAGTGATTTCTACCAATGCCGAAAGCTTGGAAGTCTACTTCTAGGAAGATATACCATCGCACCTGGAAGGCATATATTTCCTGATGCGAGGTTGCATGTGTTCATCCGTGGCCCTTCAGTGGGGTGTTGTTCTTTCAACATTCTCTAGCTACGCACTCCATGATCCGTACCTTCATTCAAGGGGTTAGGTATGTGGTGTTTCCGGTGCGTTTCTCATTTCTGAATCTGGTTCTTTCTGTCCTCAAAAAACCTGCTTTTTGAGAATATTCTGGCTATTCCCTTGCAAATTGTCCCAGAAGGTGGCCTTTTTAGTGGCTATAACTTCCAGTTTTGGCGGCCTTGTCCTGTCGGTCTCCATATTTGGTGGTACATGAGGATAAAGTGGTTCTCCATACCCTACCTTTCTCCCGAAGGTGGTCTCCGCCTTTCATTTGAACAAGGAAATTGTCCTACCTTCTTTATGTCCTCGCCTGTCACATCCTAAGGAGTTCACCTTGCATGCCTTGGATGTGGTTTGGGTAGCTCGGTGTAACTGTCCGCTACGTAGGCGTCCTTACACAAGTTGGATTCCCTTTTATTGATCACAGACGGGCCGAGGAATGGTCTGGCGGCATTCTCTGCTACCATTTATAGATGGATTAGGCAAACGGTGGTGCAGGCTTATGCTATTAAGGATCAGGTTCCTCCCTTTCCAGTAATGGTGCACTCCACTAGGGCACTAAGTGCTTCCTGGATGTTCTGTCATAAGACGTCCATCGCCCAAATTTCTAGGTGGCTACCTGGCTGGCTGTGCACACCTTTACGAAGTTCTACAAGGTGAATGTCTTGGCATCTTTGGACACATGTTTTGGCTGCAAAGTATTGCTTGTGTAAACCCTTTTATATATGCATCCAAAACAGAGATGGCCACCACTTTGGGACTCCTCCCCGCGCCTGTCATGCCAAGTTTTTGCATCAGTGGGAAGCAGGTGGGTATTCCTATGGGCATGATGGGGACAGACTAGCACGGCCAATCTTCCTGAGCAGAGAGGCCTGCAACCGGAAGTGACTTCTGAGTACAGCAGCCTGCACATACTCAAGCAAAGAACAAGAGGCTGCAAAGAGGCATCCCCATCCTGCCATAGACCAACACTTTGTCTTTTTGCATAGTTTGCTGATGTGAGGGGAGGCAGAGGACAGCCACAATTACCAAAGGACCAAGAAAACAAAACAATAATGAACAGCAGACTGAAAACAAAGCAAAAAATAGGAAAAAAAACAAACTGTGTCTTCGATACATGTTCAATACATAATTCCTGTTTATCATCAACGGCAATATTCCACAATGTTTTGCACATCTCTAATGTCAAGCCCTCAGGACCTCTCTTCCCAGTGTTTGTTAGAACAGTGTCTGATGAGGGACCATACAAAGGCAAGCAGTGATCCCCCAAGGGAAAATAAACACAGAATCACAAACACATTTTTCATGACTTCAGTATGTGCAGCAAATTAAATCTTGTGCTAATAACTTATTAGATTAAAGGAATCGCAGGAGAGATATATCGGGTTCAAGATCATCTTGGGACAACCGTCCATACCCAGTGGCAGACTGTAGAAACAGGAATAGGGATCCCTTGAGAACGTCTCCCTATGATGAAATGCATCAGACCTAGTCTGACGTCATCACACTCCAGGACCAACAGTCTGTCCATCTGTAAGATTGCTTTGTTTATTGTGAATACCTTTATAATCTTAATAAAGCACTGGTAAGCGGTTTCACACTGTGATGTCTATGATCCATCTCTTACCGGAGTCCTATGGTCTCCCGCTGGGTGTGGACAGAATCATACAGCATTTGAGCCTGTTTGAATGAGCGCCATTAGACTTTCTATGACTTGGGGGTCTATGATTTAGGTAACAGGCTGCTATTTATGTGGTGGAGGAATCACATCACAAAAGATTTGTCAGCTCACTGGAGAGTTTTTTTTTTTTTTTGGTGCACATAGTGTGTTTTGCACAACACAGAAATAACTTTTATTATTATTACACATATTAACTTTCATGATATGTATTTATTGATTTGCACATTTGTTAGATATGTACACTATATTGCCAAAAGTATTAGTCTGCCTGCCTTTACACTCGCATGAACTTTATTGGAATCCCAGTCTTAATCCATAAGGTTCAATATTGAGTTGGCCCACCCTTTGCAGCTCTAACAACTTCAACTCTTCTGGGAAGGCTGTCCACAAGGTTTAGGAGTGTGTCTAAGGGAATGTTTGACTATTGATGAGGTACACAACATTACTGGAGGCACAGCTGTATGATCCTGTGATACTGAAGGTTTCTTTTCTGTGTGTGACACATAGTTTTCAACCTTTATTGTTGCAGAGCTCGGGTCCTTTATTTGTGACTTCATAATCAGATTGATTTCCTTTTGATTAGCTTGCCTTAGGTTAGGAGGTTGCTTGAAAGCCAGTATCGGTGGTTGTTGGAGTATTTCTTTCAGAGTTTCATCCTCTGTTATGATTGGTTGTTAATCTTAGATTATCTTTCTTATCACTTCTAGTGCTGGATTATATTTGGTAGGGGTTTTTTTTCTCTTTGTATTGGAGGAGATTTTCTCTTAGTTTTCAGGGCCATGTTTATGCTTGTATTGGTTGTTTTGTCCTTGTAAACCTTCTTATGGAAGGAACCTGCTACTATTCTGAGATATTTTGTTTTTTTTACAAAGTACGATTGTTTTATTGAAAAATTATTCGATACAAAATAATAAAGTGCATGTAGAGAGCATTGACATGGCACGCAAAGTAAAGTAGTAGTGGATAAGGTTTAGGTGAACAATGGCATTACAGAAGGACTAAAAAGTAGTCCCAGTTACACATGAAACAGTAATATATCACATGTAGTTCCCAAGTAAAAATTAGGGCTCATTGATTATTTTTCCCTAGGTGCATTATTTTACAATTAGACATATTGAACTTCAGTTTACACTTCTTTTGACCAATCTTACAGCAATGCCAAATCATGTTCCATGTTATGGATACCTCCAGGGATATCAACCCTATTAAACACCATTGTATCATTAGCAAAAAGACATACCTTGCCCAACAAACCTTTAGTTATATCACTTACATATAGATTAAATAGAACAGGACCTAGTACAGAGCCTTGTGGTACACCACTAGTGACTGGTCTCTGTTCCCGAATGAACCCCATTTACATTTACAACCACACTCTAGTATCTATCCTTTAGCCAAGCTAGCTGTGTGTTTATAACTGATCAGTGATCGGTGATCCTTCTTTTCAGGAGTGATTCCATTAACTTGACTACAACTGATGTTAAACTCACTGGCATGTAATTGCCAGCTTCTAGCTTGCTACCCTTGTGGATCGGTACAATACTAGCTGTTCGCCAGTCATACAGATCTTCTTCTGTTATAAGAGATTGATTAAAAAGATCAATTAATGATCCAATCCAATCCAATTAATCCATTCCAATCCAATTAATGATCCCACATCTATACCTCAAAGTTCTCTTGGGATGAATAACATCAGGGCCCATTGCTTTATTAAGCTTTAACCGAGCCAGTTCAACTGCTACCTGTCTCCAGAATCCTAAAAATGAACCTTCTTTACTAGAACCAATATGATTCCCGAACTTGGTATTGCTAATACAATGTATTGCAGAGAAGACTGAACAGAAGTAATTGCTTAAAGGATAAGTTCACCTTTTGTAACATGTTACACCCATATTCAGGGTGTAACATGTTACGAATGGACGGCTTCCCCGAACCCCATTGTGACAGCTAGCGGAGCATCTTCTCCCCCCTGCTAATTGTCACAATTTTTTAAAAAAATGGTCCTGCAGGGCTATGCTGCCGTACCACTCATTCACAGTATTCTGTGAATACTTGCCTTAGTGGTTGTCCACTTGTAGTTCTCAATAAAGTGATACAGTAGAGTGCCGTGGTTCATTCAGTCTTCCTGTCAGTAAGTTTCTACCTGCTCATAGGAGATGTACTAGCACACAGATATACTGACAGGTCTGCAGGAGATCTTCATGGGACCAGTGATATGCTGCTCTCTTGTCAGGAATGGACTCCGCACTGGTGGTGGGACTCACCTGCCGTGTGGGCTGCAGTACCAGGGCTTACCAGCGGGTGCTCTCAGCAGCCAGAAGCTCACTCCTGCAGTCAGCCAACACCTGGGGCTGATTGCAGGAGGTGTATTTAAGGAATGACCAGGCCTGTGATCAGTGCCTTGGTGTATGTTTCCCATGAGCCCCTGTACCTGGTATCCTGTGGTCCTGCCTATCTGCCTAGTTGCTGACCCTGCTTTGATCCTGACCTCTGCTGACCGTCTCCTGTTGAACCCCTGGCTTGCCTGACCATCCTTCTGCCTGACCTCTGTACCGCGCTGCCCGTGAGTTACTGAATCCGGCTTGTGACCCTGACTATTCTCTGCCTGCTCCTCCGGTACCTCACTGCCCGCACGTTGCTGACCTGGCCTGCCTGACTACGCCTGACGCTACCCAGACGATCCATCCATCCCGCACGGATCCAGTCACTACTGTGCAAACCTGCCAGCCCCTTCACATCAAGCTTTCCCCCGGTACATACCCTCGGCGGACCCCTCTACCGCAGTTGGGTGCACTCAGGGGCCGTGACCTGGTCTCAGTCCTGCGCCAAGTCCATCCCCACCATCAGGGGCTCTGGTGAAAAGGCAGGCTGGGGCTTAGACTCCGCTCCCTAGGGAATCCTGTTCTGTGGGTCACTAGAGATCCCGCCGGGCGGTGCCTGACAGTACCTTACGGCTCGCCTGACCATTCCACCTCTCCAGCCCTGACTACACCTGTGCTCCTGAAGCCTGCTACTTCCCTGTGTCAGTCCACACATTTCTGGTCACACCCGGGTCCCTGACATCTCTGGTGCAATACTTTACAGGCTCCAGAAACAAAAAATAATAACCTGCAAAAAAATGTGCATTTATTATTTTTTATTAAAAGGTGGTGTGGTGGAACGCGGCGCCCAACCCCTGCCCTTCTCACCAACTCATGACCAAAGGACCAGCCAATCTCGCACCACGCTGTCACTTGCGTAACAATGCCTCTCTCAGCATTGCCGTGCACAAAGATTTTCCAGCTTGCAGGACCACAATCTATTGTATGTGCCAGCAGCCTGAGAACAATTGTTACTGGGTTAGGTTAATTATGTAATTAACCCTTCACACTGCCGCCACCACCACCTTTTTTTTTTTTGTTTTTTTTTCTTACAGAGGAAACTCACAAATCCTAGCAATAACACTATGTTATTAACATACGTGTCTATAATACACACTGTCACCACAGACAGACTGTTAGATGTTTCTTGATTGATGTTAAACGAGAGCTCCCTTTTCTCCAGGTCTGTCTGTCCTTTTCTATGGTATTAAAGGGGTGTCGTCTGAGAACAAATGACCCATCATCCAGTTTGGGGATGAGTTCTAGGAGGCCACCAAGTTTTGACCAAGTTGCCTTACAATTTCATACTAATGTTAATAACTTGCAGTACATGCAGGTGGGATTCTAGCAACTGGCAGATTAATATTCAGAATTATATTTCAAACCCAGGGATACCAAACACAACATACCCTTGTCATACAGAAGGGAAGAGACTGCTTTTTCCCCTTTCCTATGTGCTAACATCGTCATGTATGGCCTTGTTTGGTTCGCATTAAAATGATCTAGACAAATATATACCTAATATTAATGTGCCCAGTTCCTGTTGATTTTTATGAAATATATGTGAAATGGTTACATTTGCACTCTCTGCATTCCTAGAGTCCTAATGCCTAACAGGTCATGTGTGAGATGGCTGACTGAGTTATTGTTTTACGATTGGGCAGAGGAAAGTGTCTCTGCCATGTAGACATCCTGCCAAGCCTAATTAGCGGTTTACATCTCTTGGAGCTTCATCTATCTGTGTTTCATTTAAGAGACTTTTTTTCAAGTTGTTACAACTTATAGCCACAAATTCCATTTCAAGAGGAAGCAGGGAGGAAAGGAGAGGTGATTGTAACTGATAAACAACATGGCGGAGACCTTAACAAGATGGCTGTCATGTACAGCGTTTATGTCTCTATTGCACACAATCGTTAAAGGTGGACGTATCCTTTAAATGGTTTGCTACATGCAGGTCTCCCTCAACATAAGTTTTCTACCCAGTTTTCATTTTAGTGATACTAAAAAAAGGTTTTATCTCCTTTCTTAACCACTTGAGCTCCTGAAGATTTACCCCCCTTAATGACCAGGCCTTTTTTTGCTACTCGGCGCTGCACTAATTCAAATGATAATTGCGCGATCATGCAATGCTGTACCCAAACGAAATTTACATCCTTTTTTTCACACAAATAGAGCTTTCTTTTGGTGGTATTTTATCACCTGTGTGCTTTTTATTTTTTGCGCTATAAACAAAAAAAACACAAAAATTTTGAAAAAAACCAATATTTTCTACTTTCAGCTATAAAAAATATATCGTAAACTCAAATTTCATCATAAATTTAGGCCAAAATGTATTCTGCTACATGTTTTTGGTAAAAAAAATCCCAGTAAGTGTATATTGATTGCTTTGTGTGAAAGTTATAGCGTCTACAAACTATGGTATAGATAATTTGAAATTTACACAGCTTTTACTTTCTGACCGCCCATCACATCTCTTGAGGTACTAAAATACCAGGATAGAACAAACACCCCCAAATGACCCCTTTTCAGAAAGTAGACTCCCTAAGCTATCTGCTGAGAGACATATTGGGGTTTATTTACTAAAGCTGGAGAGTCCAAAATCAGACTCCCTTCTGCATAGAAACCAATCAGCTTCTAACCTCAGCTTGTTCAATGAAGCTTTGGCAATAAAACCTGGAAGTTGATTGGTTTCTATGCAGAAGTGAGTCTGATTTTGGACTCTCCGGGTTTAGTAAATAAACCCCATTGTGTCCATGGAAGATTTATTTTTTTTCCACAAGTTTCTGGAAAATGACAAAAACATTTTTTTTTCTTTTTTTACACAAAATTGTCATTTAAATGATTTATTTCTTGCACAAGCCATGGGTATATGTGGAATTACACCCCAAAATACATTCTTTTACCGAGTATGAGAATACCACACGTGTGAGACTTTTTGGGAGCCTAGCCACATACAGGAGCCTGAAATCCAATGACCACTTTGAAAGCCTGAAGGTGCGTAACTTCTTCATTTCACTTCCTCACTACCTATCACAGTTTTGAAGGCCCTGACATGCCATGATAGCACCAACCCCCCCAAATGACCCCTTTCTGGAAAATAGACACCACAAGGAATTTAAAAAGAGGCAATGTAAGTATTTTGCAGATCTAATTTTTTCCTCACAAGGTTTTGAAATATAAAAAAGAAAAGAAAAAATATGTTTTTGTTTTCTTTCTTCATTTTCCAATGAGATTTGCAAAATACCTACCATGCTTCTTATCAGATTCCTTGGGGTGTCTACTTTCCAAAAATAGGTCATTTGGGGGGGGGGGGGGGTTTGGTGCTATTCTGGCATTCCAGGGCCTCCAAAACTGTGATAGGTAGTCAGGAAGTATAATGAGGAAATAAAGCCCTTTAAAAGCCTGAAGGTGCTTATTGGATTTTGGGGTCCTGTACTTGGCTAGACTGCCAAAGTGTCTCTTACCTGTGGTACCCCCATACTTGGGAGAAGTAGCAGAATGTATTTTGGGGAGTAATTCCACATATACATATGGCTTGTGTGAGCAATAAAATATTTAAATGACAATTTTGTGTAATTTTTTTTTTGTCATTTTCCAAAAACTTGTGGTAAAAAAATAAATTATTCTATTGATTCAACATGCCTCTCGGCAAATAGTTTGGGGTTTCTACTTTCCAAAAAGGGGTCATTTTGGGGGGTGGGGGCATTTTATGCCCAGCATTAGAAGTTTATGCCACACATCATTCACTCTTCTAACCACCTGAAGACCAAGCCTTTTCTGACACTTTTTGTTCACATTAAAAAAATCTGTATTTTTGCTAGGAAATTAAAGTGAACCCCCAAACATATTTTTTTTTTAGAGCAGACACCCTAGTAAATAAAATGGTGGGTGCTGCAATTTTTTATCTCACATATTACTTACACAGCGATTTTTCAAACGCAATTTTTTTAAAAAATATACATTTTTTTTTTATTTTAATGCACAAAAACAGAATATATTGGCCAATTATTTGGTATGATATAAAAGATGATGCTATGCTGAGTAAATAGATACCAAACATGACATGCTTTAAAATTGCGCATGCCCTGTGCAATGGCGACAAACTGCATACATTTTTAATATCTATAGGCAACGCTTTAAAAGCCTTTACAAGCTTCCATTTTAGATTTACAGAGGAGGTCTAGAGCTATAATTACTGCCCTTGATCTGACGTTCATGGTGATATCTCACATGCATGGTGCAATCGCTGTTTCCATACTGGCACAGGGTCAACGCTCACAACCGCAGATGTGCACGTGCGCGGATGGGCGAGGGTACTTTTTTTTTTTTTTTTTTTTTTTATTTCTGATTTATTTAGTTATTTTTACACTGTCCCTTTAATTTTTTTTTTTATCACTTTTAATGCTATCTCAGGGAGGGGGGGCATTTTCTCCCGCTGCTTGTAAAAGCAATCCTGCAGCTAATTAGCCACTAGGAATGCTTTCACATGAAAGCCCATTGCCGGGTGAAAAAAATGATACCAGGATGATGCCTGCAGCTGCAGGCATCACCCTGGTATAACCATTCAAAGTCCAGTGATGTACCAGTACGTCGCTGGTCCTTGTTGGGTGTATATGCTATGTTCTTTTTTTCTTTATGCAGCCTGTGGGCTGAATGAAAAAAAAGAGAAGAAATCTCTGCCAGAAAAAGTGTGTGGTATGCCCACCATTAGAAAACCTCCCTGCATCCACCCACTTCTAATGGTGGGCACACATGAAATGTGCCAACAAATATAAAATATATATGCCGAAGCATAGGGGCCATCCACCCACTGGCCACCCCAGGCCCCCATGCTTTGGTATATATTCTCTTTTTTTTAACTGTGGATGAAAAATCTCATCCAACAGCACTGCACACACCTACTTATGTCTATTCTGAAAGCAAGACCCTGTTGCTGTCAGAATAAACAGGTCAGTGCTGCAGTTTGACATTCCTGCAAAGAAATCAACAATGGTTAACAATAAAACAAACTCAATAAAACAACTTTATAAGGAAAAGTGTGTGGTGGTATGCCCACCATTAGAGAACCTCCATGCATCCACCCACTTCTAATGGTGGGCACACATGAAATGTGCAAACAAATATAAAATATATATGCCGAAGCATAGGGGCCATCCACCCACTGGCCACCCCAGGCCCCCATGCTTTGGCATATATTCTCTTTTTTTAACTGTGGATGAAAAATCTCATCCAACAGCACTGCCCACATTGATTTATGTCTATTCTGAGAGCAAGTTCCTGTTGCTGTCAGAATAAACAGGTCAGTGTTGCAGCTGAAAGCATTCCTACAAACAGAAATGATTACCAATAAAACAGTAACAATAAAACAGTAAAAGCAGAACAATCACAAAAAATGACAACAACAAAAAAAACTATAACTATTTTTGGTTTTTAAATTTTTAAATTTTTGGGGGATTTGTACTTTTAATTTTTTTTTTTTTTTTTACTTTTTTTTTTTCAAACTTTAAACATTTTTAAAACAGGTGGCCGGGTCTCTCCAAATGCGATAGCCAGTTTCCTGACTACCTAACATCTTTCGAGACCCTATGTAAATGTGCCCTGAACTGTGCCGTGCTGTACCCTATACTAATAGTTCACTAGTGTATGGTAGAGGCGGAAGCAGGGCTTGACGCAGAGGCCAGGTTGGCCAGGACAGGAGGGACAACAATAGCGGCTGTCACGCCTAATTCCATGTTTGCTGCAGACACGACATCTTTTTTGGGGTCTTCTTTGGGTTGGGGTACCAGGAATGGTATCGGGAAAATGTCTCTCATGCAGACGGCTAACTGCGTCTGGGATGGGGGTTTGGGGCGCAGCACCTTCTGGATACAAAAGGGCCCTGATGATCTCTAACTGGAATTATAGGTAGGATTCACTATGTCCAGCTGCTTTGTAGAGAACAAAAGCGTTATATACAGGCAATTGAAATAAATAAACAGACACTTTTTTGTACCAGCGTCTAGCTTTTCAGGAAACTAACTACGGCTTCATCATCTGGTCGTTGAAGTCCACCCCTCCCATGTTAAGGTTATAATCGTGGACACAGAGGGGCTCCTCAACAACACCAGCTGCTGTGGCAATTTGGACGGTCGTATCTGCGTGAATGGAAGACAGGAGGTACCGTATTTTTCGCTCCATAAGACGCACCTGACCATAAGACGCACCTAGGTTTTAGAGGCGAAAAACAAGAAAAAAAAATATTCTGAACCAATGGACTGCAGACACAGTACAGGGGAAGACCAGAGACTGCAGACACAATACAGGAGATGACCAGAGACTGCGAGGAACAGGTAAGGTCCTGCAGGAGAGAACAGCTGAGCGGCCGGCCCGGTATTCTGACATAGTGGCGGCAGAAATACCGGACCGGCCGCTTTATATTCGCTCCATAAGACGCATTGACATTTCCCCCCCTTTTTTGGGGGGAAAAAAGTGCGTCTTATGGAGCGAAAAATACGGTAAACATCCCGTTTGTCCTTCCACTTCACTGCGAGCAATTCTTCGTTTTTCAAGCAGGCTTTGTCCCCCTTTCTAAGATGGGTATTTACAAGCAGTTGGGGGAAGCCCCGGCGATTAGGTCGCACAGTGCCACATGTGCAAATTCCCAGATTGAACAAATGTCTAAATAGTGGCACGCTTGAATAAAAATTGTCCACGTATAAGTGGTACCCCATATGGAAAAAGGATGACACCAAGTCCCAAACTATCTTGCTACTGCTCCCCATGTAGTCTGGGCATCCAGGGGGCTCCACGTGACTATCTTTTCCCTCGTAAATCCAAAACTTACATGTATAGCCTGTTGCCCTCTCACAGGTCTTATACATCTTGACCCCATATCTAGCACGCTTGCTGGGGAGAAATTGTTTGATTACAAGGCGGCCAGAAAATTGAATGAGGGACTCATCCATGCAGATGTTTTTATGGGGAGTATACATATCTGCAAATTTTTGGTTAAAGTGATTTACGAGGGGCCGAATTTTGTGGAGCCAGTCAAATTCAGGGTCACCCCGAGGACGACTGAGTGTGTTGTCGTAGAAGTGCATAAAACGCATTATCGTCTCATATCTATGCCTGGCCATGGCAGTATGAACAAACGAGTCTGTGGACCAATACAACCGCAATTGATTTTTTTTATTAATGCCCATGTTGAGGGTTAGGCCCAAAAATACTTTAAATTCGGAAACCGTAATGGGTTTCCATGCAAATGGTCTGGCAAGGTTTGAATTTGGGTTGGCGGCGATAAATTGTCGTGTATATAAATTGCTTTGATCCACAATCAATGCATAAAGATCATCTGTGAAAAATAGCTCAAAAAAATCAAGGGGAGTATTTAAATTTGCTGTTTCCACCTGAATTCCGGGTTGGGCAGTGAAGGGGGGAAGTACGGGTGCTGCAGAATTTGTGGGCTGCCAATCGGGATTTGCAAGCACATCCGGAAGGATACTAGGGGCTCACGGGCCTGTCTGCAAATTCTTGGTGGCCGTGGGACACTACTTGTGCTTGCCACCGCAGCAGCATGTACTGCACTTAAGGAACTCGCCACGTCACCTAGTGATACTGCAGTTCTGGTATGTATAAGACTAGGTTGTACTAGGTCGCTGGTGCTCGCCAGTTCACCAAAAGGTACTGCGGCACTAGTACTGACACTCTGCTGCATAGAAGTCATCATGCATTTGTACCACCTCAGCAACCTGGGAATGGGGTCGGGTACACCTGATCTTAGCAGGAACCTCTTCCTTGTCATCCGAGCTATCTGTCAGGGTGCCGCTGCTGTCTATAGGTTCGTATTCTGAGCCCGATTCTGCCAGTGAGTCTTCCCCTTCGCTCTCACTTGACATGCTCAGAATCCTATAGGCCTCTTCACTAGAGTACCTTTTGGTTGGACATTTTGGCCACTAAATTTACAGGTACCTAGTGAGACTCACGGGAAAAAGAGCGCCTGGCTGTCAGGGACTGCTTGAACCGCTACAAAAAATTTACCGACAAGTGCTAACAGAGATCAGGCCTAATTCTGTGAACACTGCGGCTTTGTGTGTAATGTATCAAGTGACAGTTATCTACTGACACTGCACTTGCTGGGGGAGAAGGGGGGGGGGTGTAGGGGCTAAATGCAGGTGCTGGCAGGTGTCGGGGCTGATCCTGCTAACACTGCGTTTTTGGGGATACTATAGTAATGTGAACGCTGGTATAGCGCTGATCTGATCAAAGATATTGATCCAATCAGACACTATACTAGCAATGGAGGTTTAGCGTGCAAGTGAGCGTGTTCCTGGCAATCAAGGGGTCAAATGTGATTACTTGTGTACTAGCGGGCAATCTGACGCTATCTGGGAGGGGCACTAACTGACACTAACACTATCGGAAGTCACCAGTGACACTAATACAGTGATCAGTAAAAATCTGTTCACTGATCAATGACACTGGTAACAGGGCAGTGAAGGGGTTATCTGGGGGGGGCGATCAAGGGGCTAAACGGGATTACTGGTGTACTAGCGGGCAAACTGGAGCTATCTGGGAGGGGCGCTAACACTATTGGAAGTCGCCATGGACACTGATACAGTGATCAGTAAAAATCTGTTCACTGATCAATGACATTGGTGACAGGGCAGTGAAGGGGTTATCTGGGGGGGGCGATCAAGGGCTAAACGGGATTACTGGTGTACTAGCGGGCAAACTGGCGCTATCTGGGAGGGGCGCTAACACTATTGGAAGTCGCCAGGGACACTGATACAGTGATCAGTAAAAATCTGTTCGCTGATCAATGACACTGGTGACAGGGCAGTGAAGGGGTTAACTGGGGGGGGGGGGCGATCAAGGGGTTAAACGGGATAACTGGTGTACTAGCGGGCAAACTGGCGCTATCTGGGAGGGGCGCTAACACTATTTGAAGTCGCCAGCGACACTGATACTGTTAGGGATCCGGGTATGACCAGAAATGTGTGGACTGACACAGGGAAGTAGCAGGCTTCAGGAACACAGGCATAGTCAGGCTGGAGAGGTGGAATGGTCAGGTAGGCCGTAAGGTAGTGTCAGGTGCTGCCTGGCAGTGTCTCTAGCAGCCCACAGCACGGATTTCCTCAGGGCGCGGGGTCTAAGTCCCAGACTGCTATTCACCAGGGCCCCTGATGGTGGGGATGGACTTGGTGCAGACTGGAACCAGGTTGCGACTCCTGAGTGCGTCCGACTGTGGTAGAGAGTACTGGCAGGGGAGTGCAGGAGTGGAGTCTGATGGGAAGAGGCAGGCAGACTTACTAAAGGTGATCTGTGCAGGATGGATGGACCGTCGGGTGAAGTAAGCGTAGTCAGACAGGCCGGGTCGGTATCGTGCGGGCAGAGTGGTACAGGAGGAGCAAGCAGAGAATGGTCGGGGTGACAAGCCAGGTTCAGCAGGTAGCGGGCAGCGCGGTACCGAGGATCAGGCAGAAGGATGGTCAGGCAAGCCAGGGGTTCAACAGGAGACGGTCAGCAGAGGTCAGGATCAAAACAGGGTCAGCAACGAGGCAGGAACACAGGATGCCAGGTACAGGGGCTCATGGGAAACATACACCAAGGCCCTGATCACAGGCCTGGTCCTTCCTTAAATACACTTCCTGCAATCAGCTTCAGGTGTTGGCTGACTGCAGGAGTGGGCTTCTGGCTGCTGAGAGCACCCGCTGGTCAGCCCTGTTACTGCAGCCCACACGGCAGGTGAGTCCCACCACCAGTGCCGAGTCCATTCCTGACAGATACAGTGATCAGTAAAAATCTGTTCACTGATCAATGACACTGGTGACAGGGCAGTGAAGGGGTTAATTGGGGGGGGGGCGATCAAGGGGTTAAACGGGATTACTGGTGTACTAGTGGGCAAACTGGCGCTATCTGGGAGGGGCGCTAACACTATTTGATGTCGCCAGCGACACTGATACAGTGATCAGTAAAAATCTGTTCACTGATCAATGACACTGGTGACAGGGCAGTGAAGGGTTTAACGGGGGGGGGGGGGCGATCAGGGGGTTAAATGTGTCCTAGTTGTGTTCTAACTGTAAATGTGTGCTGTTTTACTCACATTTCTTCTGTCTTCTTCTCTGTCTGGAACAGAATGTGCCCAGGCAGAGAAGAATGACATCATATCCTGTCCTGTGTAAATGTCAACACAGGACAGGATAGGACAGGGACCGATCATCCGATTTCAGCCGGACATCACAGGCTGAAATCGAATGATTGATCCCTCCGGGATCAAATCGTGACACCCGCGGGTCGGCTGCCCGCAAAAACCTCGGGCGCACGTTTTGAAATATGCTTTTGCGTGGCCGTGCCGCCCTGCAACCATTTATATACAGTGGCTGGGCGGCAAGAGGTTAATATATTTAGCAATTTCCTCCTCTTTCTGGCTTTGGCAGCACTGATAATGTGTTTGGCCTTCTTTTGTCTATTTTTATACACTTCTTGTTTCCTTGAATCTCCTATATGCTGATTGTTTTTTTTCCTATACTATCCTATATACCTCTTTAGTGAACCATATTGTTTTTTTCTTCCATTTATTCTTACTAATTTGCCTTACATATAATCTAGTTGCCTCCAGGATGGTAGACTTTAACAATTACTTATTCCTGTCATTTTACTGTAACCTTTCAATTCGTTTTTTAGAAATTCCCCCATTTCAGCAAAATGTGTCCTTTTAAAATCTGAAACTTTTGTTTTGGATATGGTTTTTCAGTTCTTGTGTTAGACATTGGTGATCATAGAAACCACCTGCCCGCCCGCCCGCAGCTGCCGCCACAGGCCGCCGCTCGGTAGTTCTCAGACTTACCTGAGAAACCATCAAACGATCCCAGTGCTGGGCATAGAGATTAGTGAAGGAAAGATGGCCTCCACTCATCTCTATGCCCTTGGAAGACCAGAGTGATGTCATTTCCGGTTCTGGACATTTTTTTTAAAGCACTAGATCAATGCTTTTTTTTTTATCTAATGCTTTACTTTGTAGAGGAGAGATGTGGGGTCTTATTAACCCCAATCTCTCCATAAAGAGGACCTGTCACTAATTATTTATATCACAAGGGATGGATGCATTAATTAAAAAAAAAAAAAGTTTAAAGTGCCCCCGTCCCCCCATGCTCACACATAGTGGTGAACGCATATGCTCACATATGTAAATGGTGTTCAAACCACACATGTGAGGTATCGCCACGAACGTCAGAGCAAGAGCAATAATTCTAGTACTAGACATCTTCTGTAACTTTACACTGCTAACCTGTAGAAATTTTTTGAAAGCATCACCCATAGAGATTTTTAAGTACCACAGTTTGACTCCATTCCACGAGCTTGCACAATTTTAAAGCATGACATGTTGGGTATCTGTTTACTCGCCGTAACATCCTCTTTCATATTTTACAAATAAATTGGGGTATATATTGTTTTTTTTTTTAATCAAATTGTATTTTTTTCCAAAAAATATGCATTAATTTTTAAAAACTGCGCATTTCGGTTTCGTTTTACGGCCAAGTAGATTTTGAATTTCGTTTTTGACACCACAATTTTTATTTTGGTGCACCACTAGAACTAAACCAGACATTTTTAAAAGATTTACTTAAATTCAAACACAGGTACTAACCAAAGATAGTTGGCTGTCCCCAAACTCCTGCTGTTTTCAAGCTACTGCTGGACTTCCAAAGATCAAACTCTACAGAGTTCCTCTGTTATATCCACATTTTCAATCAGGTTGGCATGTTCACAAAGGGTTTCCTTGGGATTCTGGATTGGATTCCAGTTCACTGGTAGAAGGAGGTATAGATGTTTGTGTTGGTTTTGTGTTTGGGTTGTATGATTTAGTATTTGGTATGGAGTTCTTTTACTTCTTATCCATGGCAAGTTTTTGAAGTTGCCTTTGTATATTTCAACCTCAACTTCAGTGAGAGGTTGAATGTTTGGATGACCTTAAAACTTTGCCTGGAGGGCAAAATTAGTATCTGGGAAAGTAATATCATCTGTGAATATGGCCATTTTAAACTTGATTTCACAAAAATGAAAACAAAGAGATTTTTTTAAAGTGATAGTCATAGAAGAGGATCCTTGCAGCTGGAACTATGATGCAATAAAAAAAAATTCTGATTCGAAATGAAGCAGTGAAGGGCAGATCTGCCTTGACGTGTGACAGTGAGTTGTTTTTTTGATAGGGGCCCCACTTAGACAACGATGCATTGATGGTGGTCAGGATGTGGCTCTAACATCAACTTTGGGTGATGAATGCTCCACCTTGGATTACCTTCACTGCTAATCACTCAGCTCAGCAGTCCACACCTTGACTCTGCTACAGGTCCATCGGATGCAGTCCAGCCTGGCCAACTTAAGCAAAGCACAGCATGGCTCACATACAACTTCCTGGTTGGCACATCTCTCTCCAATTGCCTGGATCCTTCCTGGACTTTTGTAAATGTAACATCCCTTCCTCTTCATGGTGCTTGTGGGCCATGTAGTTGTGACCCCAGTTCAACTGTGTAAAAAGTCCTCATTCTAGACTACAACTCCCAAAATGCTCTGGACACTTCAAAATATGGTTAGGCAAAGTAATAGACACTGCCATCTTGTGGACAAATAGAGTTCTGCATCTCAGTAACTGCCAGTGTTCCATATATTTTCTTGTGTTTAACCTCCTAATTTTGGAGACATGGATGGGTGAATTTGCTTTGAATATTAAAAATGAATAGAATGGCATTTTCACTTTGTGGTGCTTACATACCGTTTTTAGTTAATTTTAACCCTATAACATAGAGTATGGCTTTAGTAAAATAATGAATTATAGCAGGATAGTGGAATAGAGTACCATACTTTCCTGATAGGGTCACAAAGAAACCTTCCATCAATAATTGGTCCACCTGCATATTGGCCACTGCCACAGATAACAGCACATCAAAAATACAGTCGTAGCATAAGAAGATGGCAGTAGACTATACGGCAAATATCCATGGATCACTGTTTGAGCATCACTGGATTAGAGCAACAGACAGAAAACCCTGTATGGTATGCTGCCTTTTTATGTCCAGTTGTCCAGCTCCAGTTCATCCAAATACAATTGCTCTGCATTCCCTTAAATTGGTATTAAACATAAAAAACTGTATTGTATTGCAGCTTACTGGCTTTTGATTCTTCTGGTTGCTACATTGGTTTGCTCTTTAAAGGCTTTTTTCCCCTTTATTTTCACCCGTTGGTGTCACTAAGTTTTATTTTTTCAACTGACCACGCTTTCCAGCAAAAGTGGCTCTGCCAGGGCAGTTTTTGAATTTTTTTGAACACGTTTTAAAAATCATTTTAGGCCTGAATCACACAAACCCCTTAATATTATAGATTTTCTGAAAGCAAACACCCTAGAGAAAAAATAGTGGTAGTTCCAATTTTTTTCATGTCATCCGATATTACCCAAAGGTAAAAAAAACACACTAAAGTGAATTTTAGGGCAAACAAACGCAATAAATTATAAATAGAACAAGCGAGCGCTAAAAGTCAAGAAGCTGCTATAGGACCAAAGGATACCAAATAACCTCTAAGACATAAATATAAAAATAAAAATAAGGAACAGGCACCTGTACAGGACACGGAGGGGGAATATGGAGCACAGGTGACCCCGGAGGACAAGCTGCTTCTCATGAAAGGAGGAATTTTTCTTGGCACTGTTGCAACAGCAGGAATGCTCGCAGGTTTTGGTACAACACTCTACATGAAAGGAGAGAGAGAGCCATATTGACAGCAGGAGAGAGCAGTGAGGGGAACTTGTGACCAGACCAGATCCATACACATAGGAGCCTCCAGTTCATCCACAGAGAGTATTGTCTCTAAATGCGCAGATTGATTGCGCATCTGGTGAGTGTGCAGTCTTTATGATATCGGTTATTTCACCACAGTATTGGATGGAACATCTACTATTGGAGATATTCTGATATTCCACATTCACATTGGGACAATATTCTATCACTATAATAGCACTACAGGTCACTCAATAGTGACGGACTTCATATCATCACAGAAGTCACTTCATTTGTATGAATTTTTGCACCTTGTCAAAAGTCACTTTAATTTTATGATGATTTCATGATTATTTGCACACTTTATATACTGAGCTTTCATATTATTGGTTGGAATTTTAGCGCTGCACCTTTTTTATATAAACACACTAAATTACCCACATTTTGGCAAAATATAAAAGACAAGGTTGTGCCGAATAAATCGATACCCAAAATGCCAAACCTTAAATTTGTGTGCCCTATGAAATGGCAACAAACTTAAGTGTAACAAACTAGCTCATCAGAGCTGGAAGCGGAGTTCTTCTTTTTCTTGTTCCTTCTGTTATTTGAGGTATTCCTGGATCATTCCTCACATTCCCCCTTTCCAGTCCTGAGAGACCAACGTTATCTCCTGACAGATGGTGGGGGTCAGCCCAGGAGAAACATTCCTGGTGGGGCCAGCAGTCTGGGGAAACTGTCACCTTTCTCACCTACGTCTGATAAGGCATCAGAGAAAAGCATTTCTCAGAGGGCTGGGAAGCATTGACCCAAATGACGTAAGCCCACACATTATCAAACTGACCAGAGTAATTGCACATTCCTCAGGTCAACCGTCTTTCTTTCTGAAAGTGTTAAACTGTTTCTAAGCGCTTACTTGCAATTTCAATCATTATAGTGTATATTTGATAACGGGAGTTTCCCAGTCTCCGACAAAAGTGGTGGTGGCAGTAGAGGGTTAGCTGCGTAATTAATCCGACCCAGTAACAAGCGCATTTAGGCTGCAGGCACCAATTGTAGTCCATTAGCTGGGCAATCGCTGTGCTGGGTGCAGCTGAGTGTGGCCTTGTTACGTGCGTCACACCGCTGTTTTAGATTGGCCGGTCCTTCGGTCACGAGTTTGGTGAGAAGGTCTGGGGTCTGACGCCGTGGGCATGACGTATTACTGTTAGTCGCGGTCGTGCGATTGTCGCCTGTTGGTGGCGGCGACCGTGGATCCATGACATTGAGTACCCTATATTTACTATAGGCGACGCTTCAAAAGCCTCTATAGGTCATTAGCTTGGCTTTACGGTGGAGGTCGAGACAAAGAGAGGTAAAGGGTCAAGACAAAGCATTTAACACTGACAGTGGTGTTTACAATCATCAGCTTTTATTAATTTATGTAAAACCCAAATCCCAAAAGGAAAACATTAAATTGCTGCTATAACTGCTTAAAAAGTGTTAGCTGGAGATTTGCTTTAATCTGCGAAAAGTGCTAGTGCCCTGTCCCCAAATTGACAGTGCTGCTGTCCAAAGGTGAGTTGGTTTCTGCTCTTCCAAAGTGGTGACACCCTAAGGCTAGGTTCACACCTGTACAGCTGTGCAGGCCATGATTTGCGTGGGCAGGAGAGCCCATTCACTATTTTTAAAATTGCAGCTCACACGAAAATCGAGGTTCCCAGTACAGGTGCAATTTTCAGTGCGGGCGGCGTGCTGTTAGGATTAAGAGTACCTGTCTGCTGGCCCCGCATTTCTCTGTGTGGGTGGTTGTGTCTGCCAGTATTTGTGCAGGTCCCGTAGAGGCACCACCCGCACAGATGTGAACCAAGACAGGAAGTGTGTTACTGGCTGGATCACCAGGTAAAAATAATGCAAAAACAGGAAAAGAAATGTAGCCACCACATTTAAGGATTGGTAAGCTGTAATATTACATTTTTGTTTTTGTGTTATCTTTATTACTTTAATTTGGTCAGGGCTGTATGGGTCAACCTGATCACCATCTGGTAGTTCAGACTTACAGTGGATAAAAAAGTCTACACACCCCTGTTAAAATGTCAGGTTTCTGTGATGTAAAAAAATTAGACAAAGGCTTATAATTTCAGAACTTTTTCCACCTTTAAATGTGATCTATAAACTGTACAACTCAATTGAAAAACAAACTGAAATCTTTTTTTGGGGGGGAGTAAACATAAAAAACTAAAATAATGTGGTTGCATAAGTGTGTACACCCTCTTATAACTGAGATGTAGCTGTGTTCAGAATTAAGCAATCACATTCAAAATCATGCTAAATAGCAGTCAGTACACACGTGCCATCATTTAACTCCTTGGATCCAGCGCCTCCCGGCCCTTTAAGGGTCTCAGAAGGCGGGAGGCGGGGTTTTAGGGTCATGTGACCGCCATGATTCGCCATCACGGCGGTCACATGATCAAGAAAGGTCCCGATCGAAAGAGGAGATCGGGACCTTTCCGTGAGTACTGGACATGTGTGCTGGGAGCGCGCAGGGTGTGCGCTCTCAACACATATGTTTTTCTTAATTGCATAGAAATGTGCGTCCGCTCTGCGTCTAGGCCCAAATGTCGGGAGGCCGCACATTTGTGTGCGGCCGGCGTGAAGAGGTTAAAGTACCTCTGATTAACCCGAAATAAAGTTCAGCTGTTCTAGCAGGTCTTTCCTGACATTTTCTTAGTTGCATCCTACAGCAAAAGCCATGGTCTGCAGAGCGCTTCCAGTGCAGCAGAGGGAACTCATTGTTAAAAGGTATCAGTCAGGAGGAGGGTACAAAAGAATTTCCAAGGCATTAGATATACCATGGAACACATTAAAGACAGTCATCATCAAGCGAAGAAAATATGGCGCAACAGTGACAAGAACTGGACGTCCCTCCAAAATTGATGAAAAGATGAAAAGAAAATTGGTCTGGGAGGCTGCCAAGAGGCCTACAGCAACATTAAAGGAGCTGCAGGAATATCTGGCAAGTAGTGGCTGTGTGGTACATGTAACAACAATCTCCCGTGTTTTTCATATGTCTGGGCTATGGGATAGAATGGCAAGGTGGAAGCCTTTTCTTACGAAGAAAAACATCCAAACCCGGCTAAAGCATGTGGGAAAACGTGTTATGGTCTGATGAAACCAAGGTTGAACTTTTTGGCCATAATTCCAAAAGAGGTTTGATGCAAAAACAACACTGCACATCACCAAAAGAACACCATACACACAGTGAAGCATGGTGGTAGCAGCATCATGCTTTGGGGCTGTTTTTCTTCAGCTGGAACTGGGGTCTTAGTCAAGGTAGAGGGAATTATGAACAGGTCCAAATACCAGTCAATATTGGCACAAAACCTTCAGGCTTCTGCTAGAAAGATGAACATGAAGAGGAACTTCATCTTTCAGCATGACAATGATCCAAAGCATACAATCAAATCAACAAAGGAATGGCTTCACCAGAAGAAGATTAAAGTTTTTGAATGGCCCAGCCAGAGCCCAGACCTGAATCCGATCAAAAATCTGTGGGGTTATTTGAAGAGGGCTGTGCACAGGAGATGCTCTTGTTATCTGACAGATTTGGAGTGTTTTTGCAAGGACTAGTGGGCCAATATTGCCAAGTCAAGATGTGCCATGCTGATAGACTCATACCCAAAAAGACTGAGTGCTGTAAAAAAATCAAAAGGTGCTTCAACAAAGTATTAGTTTAAGGGTGTGCACACTTATGCAACCATATTATTTTAGTTTTTTATTTTTACTTCCCTCCACCTGAAAGATTTCAGTTTGTTGTTCAACTGAGTTGTACAGTTTAAAGGTTACATTAAAGGTGGAAAATGTTCTGAAATGATTTATCTTTGTCTCTTTTTTTACATCACAGAAACCTGACATTTTAACAGGATGGTGTAGACCTTTTATATCCACTGTTAATCTGCCTTTATTTTTAGGCAAGATAATCTGAATTTACAATCTGGTGGTGAGTGGTTCTGATTTTAGATGACTGCCTCCTTGTTTATAATGTTATGCAGTTTGGATCTCATCCCAGATCTTTTTTTTTTTATTATTTTGGATCAAAGTTACTGAATAGATTGGACACAGATGTGTAAACTTGGGAATGGAATTCTCCATTTTATCTTTGCAAGTTAAAAATTTGCAACTTGGAAAAAAAAAAAAGCTTTGCTATTCAATATTTTTATTGTTATCTTAACGTGGTAATAATTGGTTTGATAATCTCACAGCCCTAGTTCATGCTTTTAGTATTGTGTTCAAATATAGATATGTTTGTGTGGCATGTTTGTATTTAAGTACAGATCTGTAAAGTTGAGAGGTCCTGAGTGGTTTTGTACACTTACTGTATTTCTCTTCTAGTATGAAAAAGTAGTAAGAATAAAATAAAATGTTTCATCTGTTTGGGGCTCTGTGTGTTATAAAACATACAGATCTTTACTAATTCCCTCTTTTGAGATCAAATATTTGCCACATAGGTAGTGCATTGTTTTCAATAAGTTTTGCAGACTCATAGGTAGGAATTGTGAGATGGAGCAGTAAACTCAACCATTGCATTGTACTGCAAACTACAAAGCCTGAATAGCTAACAAACAAATATGGCTGTTATAATTTTTATATATAATTACAAACTAAACTTAACATGTATTTTTTTTCTACATTTATATAAAGCACCTATTTGTATTATTATTTTTACATTTTATATGTGTATCTAAAGAAATAACTCAGGGCAAGGTACATTCTTTTTAATGTAGGTACCAGCTGCATTGATTTTAGTAGAAGGAAACAGATGTCAGACCTTTTTAGCCTCTTCATGCTCCTGTGAGTTGGCAGATCCTAAATAATACAGTGAGCGACACATCATAATGCCCTTGTTTGCAGCATTATCCTATGAAACCAGGCCAGGGGGTGGGAGTAGCCTCAAAGGACTGCTGAATTTGGGGACTGGGACTGTAGTGGACAGCGCTAGAGGACATGGTGAATACAATAGATGATGCTGCATTTTTATAGCTTAGTTGTACACCACTGGACACAAGCAACTTATTCATTCACCATGGGCTATTGGTCTGTATCTTAAGGTTAATGGACACTGGCAAGCTTTTGAAATCATGCCCACAATAGGGCGCCTTCCCCTATAATCCTTCCCCACTCTGCGAGTCCTTAGTTTTTTGCTAGTGTTGATGATGGACCTCTTCTCCTTCACAAAGAAACCAACATCACTACTTTATTATTTTCTTTAAAGTGTCTTTAAACTCACTGTCCGCAGAAACCATGTATCTAAATGAACAGGTAAGACAGGGGAAACCTGTTAATTTAACTGTTACTCTTTGGGCTATGTTTGAAATGTATTCACTTTGCAGTGTAAACTTTTAAAACTTGGCATTAAAACGTATCGAGTCAGAGCTCAATTCAAGGTGGATGACCATGTGTTACATAACAGCACTGGTCACACACTTTAGCGTAGCTTCTACCTAGATCCATTATGAGGCACTCAGACACTTCCTCCTGCCCTTTTGTCGTGAGGATTTGTTGCAGGATGGACTACACCTGGCTTACTGCTTTACTCTACCGGGCACACTTGCCCTATCTCCCGCTCTACTGCTTGAGTACCCTACATAAGAATTCCCTCAATTCCTTCACTTTCCTCACTTGTAGCGGAGACCAGGTGGGAGGGAGTTAGGTCTAAACATCAGGTGAACATTTGCTGTGCCAAAGGCCTGCATAACATTCAGCAACACAGTGACAATGCGTCCCATGCTTCGAAACAGGAATCAGTCTTAACACGGGTGTCACAATCAGACTCTTGCTCTTTCAGGCACACATAGGCTACCTATTTTACGAAAGCAGCATTTTTTTGCATCTATTTCACAATATCTCATAGAGCTTACAGCCTTAAAGTGGTTCAAAAACTTAACCATTTTTACCTTAATGCATTCCCTTGCATTAACGTAAAAAAATGTTTAGGTATCAGTATCGCCCCCTCCCACTCCCCCACACCTTATACTTATCTGAGTCCAAACTTGATTCAGCTCTGTGCTCATTTGTAGCACCTCTTCCTGCTCTCACAGGGGTTGGTGAGGCAGTGGGTGCCATTGACTCCTGCTTCTGTCAGTCAAATCCTGTGGCGAGGGAATGGGGGGCAGGGCCGAGCCATGCTGTGTGTTTCTTTGAACACACAGCATGGCTGTGTGGGATGCCACAATAGGAAGAAGTTTCCTATGATGACGCAAGGAGAAGAGGAGGAGCCAGGAGCACTGACTGGGGAACTGAGAAGAGGGTGTTTGGGCCACTCTGTGCAATACCATTGCACAGAGCAGGTAAGTATAACATGTTTATTATTTTAAAAAAATTATTTCAGCCATCCTTGTACAAAAAATGCCCTGCCTTATATTCAGATGGATTACTGATCCTAGATGATGCTGAATCACAGGGGGATGAAGAGTAGAGGCAGTAGAAGCAGTGTCGCAGGAAGTGGCAGAAGATTTCTCTCCCCCACACTGTCACTACATTGAAACGGGAGCTTCCAGCAATATGCTTGCTAAAGTTGAAAAGCTCTTTGCCTTTGTATGCAAAAGTCATACATTGTGCATGTGGACTCTACTCCATCTCACCATTCCCCTTTGGTCACAAAGAAACCTCACTAAGCCTTCCAAAACATTCCCTGTTCACAGACAGATATATTGTACAGTCTGTGATGACTGGGTCACTCCTGAAAAGATTTTTCACTGCCCTAAAGATCTTTGCTCAGCTTTATTCAGTTGAAAAAGGGTTTACAAAAAGTAGGCTATTCCTGGTTGACCCTCCTGTTTCTGTCCTAAACAAATCTCACTATAGCAATTTTTAAAGATTCCATGGTCAGAAAATTTGAAATGCTATTAACCACTTCACGAGCAAGGTCATCACAAATCTTAAAACTGAGCTCCACCCAAAAGGGGAAATTCCACTTTAAGGCTCATTACCCCTTCTTTACTCTAAATGGCACTTTTTTTTGGGTGGGGGGTATTTGGTTTTGACAGGTGCCCGCTCACACTACTGCTCGAATCACCTAGACGATCAGACTGGAAGTCCTCCTCTCCCTCCCCACCATCATCTGGGACACGTGACTGGTCCCATGTACTGCAGGACCATTCACAATGCACAGTGCAGCTCGTTCATGCGCAGTTGGTACCTGGCTGGCTTGGGTGGGCACATTGCTGGATCCTGAGACAGGTAACTATCTGTTTATTAAAAGTCAGCAGCTGACATTTAATAAACACCAAAGTGGCTGGAGCTCCTCTTTAACCACTTCAATACCGGGCACGTATACCCACTTCTTGCCCAGGCCAATTTTCAGCTTTCAGTGCTGTTGCACTTTGAATGACAATTGCTCAGTCATGCAACACTACCCATATGACATTTTTATCATTTTTTCACACAAATACAGCTTTCTTTTGGTGGTATTTAATCACCGTGGAATTTTTTATTTTTTGCTAAAAACATTTTGACAAAAAAACAGCTTTTCTTTGTTTCAGTTATAAAATTTTGCACATAAATAATTTTTCTTCATAAATTTAGATCAAATTTCAAATGTTTCTATTATTTTTTTTATTTTTTATTACATTTTTTTCTTTTTTTTACTATTGTATTTTTCAGCACACTATGACCAAAGCAATAAAATGTTACCATAGTAACATTGAACTACTCTGGGCAAGTGATCAGGATTTTTTTTTAACACATTATGATTGCTAATACCAATGTATTTCATTGATATTTGCATTAATTGTTTCTGAATGAAACTGATTCATTCAGTCTTTTGTTGTGGTTAGCTGTGATTGGACAAAGCTGATGACATGATACAGATGGGATGTGATTGTCCCTGTCTGTATCATGTGACTGCCTTGACCAGTCACAGCTTACAACATAATTGTATACAATGGATGGCATGACAGGAAACCATCCATTGTATACAATCGACATGTGATCTGCTATGATTGCTCACAGTGGTCACATGACACTGGCAACGGGCCAGTGTAGCGATATGTCATCGGCTGTGACAGATCACGCCTCTGCGTGGCCTTGTGAGCGGCTCCTTTGGCCAGATGTCATATGACACCCAGTCACAATGGCAAGTGTCCCGCCCGGCCATCAATCTGCTATAGGCCGAGTGGGAACGTGTTAATGAACAAACTCAGTTTTGCAAATTTGGCATATGTTAGTAAAACTGTACATATCATTACAACCAGGTGGATAATAAAAAGTTGGGTAAGCTTCGTAGTTGAAGACAAAGACTTTAATTACATTTTCTAATATAGTGGACCATTCCTCGTCTGAAATAATATCTAAATCAATTTACCATTGTGCCCTGCAACTGAGGGACATTGCCCCAGAAACTCTGTGCATAATGGACTGGTACATCAAAGATATTTGACCCTTTCTTGTGGTCGAGGATATAGTTTAAGTAGTACCGGTTCAGTAAATGTCCATGAAGAGGTTCTAGATTGTGCAGAGATAGCATGTCTAAGCTGTAGGTACTGAAAGAAAAACTGTTTAGGCAAATCATATTTAAGCTGCAAGGTACGAAAATCTTTCTGCAACTGACCATGATACGGTTGTGGTATACAGTATATCTAATTCCCAACATCATCCAACCAGCAAAACCCTGCAACTTCTGCAACTCAGGATAGTTCAAATGGATACTGCGCTAGGTGAACCCTTAAAACTTTGTGAGCACTATGAAGACCTGCACACCTCTGAAAAGCAATCACAAATTGAAAATAAAACACTGTAACAGGTAAACTAAATAAGTGCAAACATATGCCCTATGAAGACCCTCACCCCTCTGAAGGGCAATCAAAATTTGAAGGCAATTAATTGAATAATTGAGTACAGTAATCATAAATACGTGTAAGAAACCGTAATATGTGGTCAAATTAACCTAAAATGTAATACATTATCTATGGGCCCTATGAAGACCCTCACACCTCTGAAGAGTGAGTGAGGTTGAGGATAGGTTAAATCTCAATGTGCAAAAAATTCACCTCAAATATACATAAAGGTTAGTAGAAAACATTCAAAAACTAAAAAACAATGACAAAAAGTCCATATAGACATAAACCATAGTCCATAAGTATGAGAAGAAAATTCCACAAATCGATGGTATTATTGTAGACAATGCCGTAAATGCAAATAAACTTGCTTCAACTAGTCACCAGAGTGCATGCCACCACCAAAGTAACGAATGGAGGCTTACTAGAAATGGAGATCTCTTAATTACAGGGGGTCCCAACCAGTTTTATAATGTAGAGCACTGGCACGCTTCCCATATCCCAAAGCATGGAACTTCCCTTTACTCCAACTCAAATGTAACCTCCAAGTGTAGTGCCAGACAAGGTCATGACAGAAAAAACATGCCTCTCATAGTGCAATACGCATCACGAACTTCTTTATTTGCGCAAATAGGAGCCTACTTATAAGCTGTAGAACAATTAAAAGCATTCACATGAACCATATCAAAGATGGCCAACAGCACGATAACATCAGAGGCAGGCTCTGCTCGACATGTTTTGTCATCAAAAGACGTCCTCTAGAGGCTCAGGATAGTTAGTATTATGGAAGATATGTGAATGACGTATAACCCGAATAATGGAAAAGACATTTAGCTTTAGACCAAATTCACTCAATACTAAGGTAGGATATTGGGACATAATTCCAAACTCCAGACATTCCACCAAATTATTATTATATAAAACACCCGCTAGAAGTGGCTTAACCACTTCCTGTCCGGCCACTTTTACCCCCTTCCTGTCCAGGGCAATTTTCAGCTTTCAGCGCTATCACACTTTGAATGACAATTGCGCGGTCATGCAATACTGTACCCATATGAATTTTTTACCATTTTTTTGAGACCGATAAAGCTTTATTTTGGTGGTATTTATTCACCGCTGGGATTTTTATTTTTTTTACTATGTAAATGAAAATGTCCCAAAATTTTGAAAAAAAGTGTTTTTTTTATAAAATTTTGCAAATAAATAATATTTCATCATAAATCTTGGCCAAAATTTATTCCGTTATTTTTTTAGTAAAAAAGGGAGCGCGCACAGCTAGAAAAGGTGGGTGCCGTTTATGAACGGCAACCCGCCCCTGGACTGCCACCGCCCTGCCGTTTATAAACAGCAGGCGGACGGCAAGTGGTTAACAGTGTCAATGTGATCACCGTCCTGCCAGGCAGTAAGATGTTGAAGTTGGGCAGCTATATAATTATAAAATGGATTAGGCACCGCCAAACCCCCAGCCTCTCTAGATTCCTGCAAAGTTTCCAATTTTATGCGAGGAGAGCGCTTTTTCCGGTATCAAACTGCTTGAAGACATACATAGGAATCCAAGTTGGGGCATTGTGTTAAACATATAATAACTGAGGGGCCCAAATCATTTTTATAAGGTTATACCTACCAACCACCGAAAGCGGTAATTTGTTCCTACTAACTGTTTTCTGTCTAAACCGAAGGAGGAGAGGAGAAAGATTAAGCTGGGTATATTTAGACAGGGTAGGATGCACATGAATTCCCAAATAATAGAAGGAATCAACCACCGGAATTTGAGACGCAACCTGCGGTAGGGGAGCTGGAATCGTATCTAAGGGTTCTCCACCTCCAGACTTGGGTCCATACCACCTCCTGACACCGGGCCCTTCAGCACCTTCAGCGCCTCCTGACGCCGAGCCCTCAGCACCTGGCCCACAACATCCGCCTGCGCTGGCTCACTTCGCCCACGGACGCAGAGCCCTACTACAAATACCAACGCCTAGCCCACTCCACCTCCAGACGTCGATCCACACGGCCTACACCACCTCCTGACGCCGGGCCTTCAGCACCCCTGACGCCGGGCCTTCAGCACCCCTGATGCCGGGCCCTCAGCACCCCCTGCCACCGAGTCCTCTGCACCTCCTGCCACAGGCCCTCTGTTACTCCTGACGCCAGTCCCTCAACAGCTCCCGAAGCTGTGCACTCAACGCCTCCCGAGGCCGGGCCTCCAGTACCCCTGACGCCGGGCCCACATCGCCTCCTATCACCGCGTCCCACAGCTCGTCCAGCCACCGCACCACTGTGCCCACCGACGCCGTGCCACAACACCCGTGGATGCCGGCTTACAGCACCCACAGACTGCCCCAGCCGCCCACTACTCCTTCTCCCCTCCTACGATCGGTCACTGATGAACTCCGACATGGCATAACGGACTCTCCCCATCCTCATGCCCTGACCAAAACCTCCCTCCTCTCCGACCCGATCAGAATTCTGCCCACCCTAGCATGCCACCTGCACTCCTCATCCTCGTTCTCCTCTCCTCCATCCCCAAACTTGCCTCCCTCTACCCCCCTACTCCCCCAAAACACCTCTACATAGCACCCTCACTTCTTCCCTCCCCCCTCTAAGGCTCTCACCACCTCCTCCTATTACTCCACTCCCCCGCCGACCCACAAGCCACCACCAACCGACCCACGCGCTCCTGCACCTCCCGTTCCCATGCCACCCTCCTCTTTCTCCTAACCGCCGGTGACATCTCCCCGAACCCTGGCCCTCCATCTCCCCACTCCCCCACCCGGCACCCCCCTACTCACTCCAACCACCGCAACCCCCTCAATCTCATATCTGTCCCCCTCCTCCCCACATTCACCCCTCCCCTCTCGGTTGCACTCCTGAACGCCTGTTCGGCTTGCAACAAGCTCACCGCCATCCATGACCTCTTTTTCTCCCACTCCCTCAACCTCCTAGCGATTACCGAAACCTGGATCCAAGCCACTGACTCCACCTCCCCTGCTGCCCTCTCCTATGGAGGCCTCGTCTGGACCCATTCAACCAGACCGAGCGGACGCAGAGGTGGAGGGGTCGGTATGCTCCTACCACCGCTGAGCACCTTCCAGGTCCTCCCTAACCCCCCCCTCCCTATCCTTCTCCTCCTTCGAGGCCCACTGCATCTGGCTCTTCTCTCCCACCCCCCTACGGATTGCGGTAATCTATCGGCCTCCTGGTTCCGCATCCCCCTTCCTTGACGACTTTGCCGCCTGGCTTCCCTTCTTCCTCTCCTCCGAGCTACCGACCATCATCCTAGGCGACTTCAATATCCCGATCAACGACAACAGCCCGGCTACTTCCCAACTCTTCCTTCTAACCTCCTCCTTCGCGCTCACACAGCACACTCAGTCCTCCACCCACTCCAACGGAAACACCCTGGACCCCACCTCCCACCTCTGCACCCCCCACGACTTCACTAACACCCCCTTCCCTCTCTCTGACCACCACCTCCTCACATTCTCCATCTTCCCCTCCCTCCATCCCCCCCCCCGCAGCGTCTAACCATCACCTGCAACCTCCGCAATCTGAACCCGACCCATCTCCACCCAGCAGCTGACCGTCTGTATGACAGCATCCTCCCTCTGTCATGCCCTGACCTGGCCACTACAACTCACAATACACCTCTCCACCCAGCCTCCCGCCCTCCTTCAACCCCTCAACCCTCCCCTCCCCTGATCTCACAGTCGCACTACCCCCCACTATACCTAACGCCCCGCACATCACCACCCCCCCACCACTCCGCTCTTTCAGCCCAACTACCCCCGAGGAGGTCTCTAAGGTCTTCGCTGAAGCCCGCCTCACCACCTGCCCACTGGACCCTATCCCCTCACAGCTCCTCCAGTCACCCCCCCCCTCCATCATTCGCTCCCTCACCCACATCTTTAATCTGTCCCTCTCCATCGGCACCTTCCCCTCCCCTCCCCTCTAAAGCACGCACACATCACTCCCATACTCAAAAAACCCTCCCTTGACCCCACTAACCTTAACAACCTTAGACCCATCTCCTTGTTGCCCTTCACTTCCAAGTTCCTTGAGTGCCTGGTCTACAATCGCCTAAGCGCCCACCTCACTGATAACAACCTCCTTGACCCCTACAGTCTGGCTTCCGCCCCTTGCACTCCACCGAAACCGCCCTACTTAAAATCAATGACCTGCTAACTGCCAAAGCCAATGGCCACTATTCTATCCTCCTGCTCCTCGACCTCTCCACGGCCTTCGACACTGTTGACCACCCTCTCCTCCTTGCCAAACTGCACTCCCTTGGCATCAAGGATGCTGCTCTCTCCTGGTTCGCCTCCTACCTTTCCCAACGCTCCTTCAGCGTCACCTACAACACTGCCACCTCCCCCTCCCTCCCCCTCTCTCTCGGGGTCCCCCAAGGCTCTGTCCTCGGGCCCCTCCTCTTCTCCATCTATACCTCCTCCCTTGGCAAACTTATTCACTCCCACGGATTCAATTACCACCTCTATGCCGACGACACCCAAATTTACCACTCCACCCCCCACCTCACCCCTTCACTCTCTGCCCGCATCGCCCACCTCCTAAATGACATATCAGACTGGATGTCGCTCCATTTCCTCAAACTTAACCTATCTAAAACCGAGCTCCTGGTCTTCCCCACCACCCCGTGCCCCCCCCCATCCTCTCCATCACTACTAACAACGCCACCATCTCTCCCACCCCACACGCCAAAGTCCTGGGTGTCACCCTGGACTCCCACCTCTCCTTCCTACCCCACATCCAATTGCTATCTAGATCTTGCAGGCTCCACCTCCGCAACATCTCCAAGATACGCACACTCCTCACCCCAGACACCACCAAACAACTCGTACACTCCCTCATCATCTCACGCCTGGACTACTGCAACTCCCTGCTCACTGGCCTACCCAAACGAACGCTATCCCCACTTCAGTCGATCCTAAACTCAGCGGCCAGACTCCTCCACCTCACCAAGCGCTCCACATCTGCCAATCCCTTCATTGGCTCCCGATTGCCCAACGCATCAAGTTTAAGCTGCTAACCCTGACCTACAAGGCCATTCACAATGCCGCCCCGAACTACATAACTGACCTGATACCCAGATACCACCCTACCCGTGTCCTCCGCTCCTCACAGGACCTCCTGCTCTCTAGCTCCTCCCATGCCCGATTGCAGGACTTCTCCAGGACTTCCCCCATCCTCTGGAACTCGCTACCCCAATCCATCAGACTGTCACCTACCCATGGAGATGGGCATGGGAGGAGGAGACCAGGGAACTGGAGAGTAGGAGGTCTTGTGAGGAGCGGAGAGTGCCTTTTGGGTGGTAGATGGATATCAGGTCGGTGATGTAGTTTGGGCAGTGTTATGAACAGCTTTGTACGTCAATGTTATTTTTTGAATTTTATCCGTTGGGCAATCGGAAGCCAGTGGAGGGATTGGCAGAGGGGGGAGGCGGATACGGAGTGGTTGGTGAGGTGGATGAGTCTGGCCGCAGAATTCAGGGTAGACTGAAGCGGGGTAGGCCGGTGAGGAGGGAGTTGCAGTAGTCAAGTCGTAATATGATAAGGGAGTGGATGAGTTGCTTTGTGGTTTCTGGAGTTAGGAACGTGCATATTTTAGAGATGTTGTGGAGGTGGAGTCTGCATGAATTTGTCAGCGATTGGATCTGTGGCTGGAAAGACAGATTGGAGTCTAGAATGACACCTAGTACTTTGGCTTTCGGGGTGGGGCTGATGGTGGTGTTGGTCGTGATGGAGAGGTCGGGGGGGGGGGGGGGGGGGCGCGGGCTGGGAGGAAAACTAGGAGCTCAATTTTAGCAAGGTTTAGTTTGAGGAAGTGGAGTACCATCCAGTATGATATGTCGTTCAGAAGGCTAGTGATTCGGGCAGAGACTTAAGGGGTGAGGCGAGGGGTGGAGAGATAGATTTGAGTGTCATCGGCATAGAGATGGTAGTTGAAGCCGTGGGAGTGCATCAGTTGACCAAGGTAGGAGGTGTAGATCTATCTTACCAATATCTTTTTGTAAGTGAGGTCTCCACAAGTGGACACAGTATTCTAAATGAGGTCTAACTAAAGATCTATATAGGGGAATCGGGACCTCCTTCCTCCTGCTGGTGACCCCTCTAGTGATGCATCCTAGAATTCTATTTGCTTTCCCCACTTGCCTGGCCACACTGTTTGCTCATTTTGCAATCATCTGAAATAAGTACCCTCAAGTCCTTTTCCTCTTACGTGCTGCCCAACAATTTACCCCCCAATGTTGTACTCTCTCAAGGGATTATTTTTCCCTAGGTGCATTATTTTACATTTAGAAATATTGAACTGCAATTTCCACTTTTTTGACCAACCATCCAGCAATGCCAAATCACGTTCCATGTTACAAACACCTCCAGGGATATCAACCCTATTGCACAAATTTGTGTCATCAGCAAAAAGACATACCTTACCCAACACACCTTTTGTTATATCACTTACATATAGATTAAATAAAACAGGACCTAGTACAGAGCCTTGTAGTACACCACTAGTGACTGGTTTCTTTTCCAAGTGAACCCCATTCACAACCACATCTATCCTTTAGCCAGCTTCACATCCACGGAACCGCCCAAGGGCTAAGACCTAGCTTGTACAACTTTTGTATTAGATCATTATGTGGAACTGTAGCAAATGCCTTGCTGAAATCAAGATATACTATGTCCACAGCACCACCCTGGTCCAAAACATTGGTAATATAATAAAAAAAATCCAATCAGATTAGTCATGCTGCTTTGGATCCAGCAAGATGTGTGTTTTTAAGTGATCAATGATCCTTCTTTTCAGGAGTTATTCCATTAACTTTTCTACAACCGATGTTAAACTCACTTGCCTGTAATTTCCAGCTTCTATCTTGCTGCCCTTGTTGTGTATAGGTACAATATTTGCAGTCCGCCAGTCATGCGGAACTTCTGTTAGCAGAGATTGATTAAAAAGATCAGTTACTGGTCCAACAACTATACATTGAAGTTCTCTTAGAACTCTGGAATGAATACCATTAGGGCCCATTGCTTTATTAAGCTTTATTAAGCTTTAACTGAGCCAGTTCCTCTGCTACTTCTGTCTCCAGAAATCCTAAAAATTATCCATCATTACTAGAACCAATATTATTTCCCAATTTATTATTGTTCGTATAATTTATTTCTGAGAACACTGAACAAAAGTAATTTGTCAGTGCTGAGATCGATAATCTGGTAGTGCTAAAACCAATAATCTGTGGGTGCTGAGATTGATAATCTGTGAGCGCTGAGATTGATAATCTGTGAGTGCTGAGATCAACAACCTGTGAGCACTGAGATCGATAATCTGTGAGTGCTGAGATCGATAATCTGTGGGTGCTGAGATCGATAATCTGGGAACACTAAAATCGATAATCTGAGAGTGCTGAGATCAATAATCTGGGACTACTGAGATCGATAATCCATGAGCACTGAGATTGATAATATGTGGGTGCTGACACTGATAATCTATGAGAGCTGAGATCGATAATATGTGGGTGCTGAGACTGATAATATGTGAACACTGAGATCGATAATATGTGAACACTGAGATCGATAATATGTGAGCCCTGAGATCGATAATCTACAAGCACAGAGATCGATAATCTGAGAGCACTGAGATCGATAATCTGTGAGCGCTGCAATCGATAATCTATGAGCTCTGCGATCGATAATCTATAAAAACTGAGATTGATAATCTGGGAGCGCTGAGATCGATAATCTGTGAGTGCTGCGATTAATAATCTGGGAGCGCTGAGGTCCATAATCTTGTAGTGCTGAGATCGATAATCTGAGAGAGCTGAGATCGATAATCTGGGAGTGCTGAGATGGATAATATGTGAGTACTGAGATCCATAATCTGTGGGTGCTGAGATCAATAATCTGGAAACACTAAAATTGATAATCTGTGAGTTTTGAGATTGATAATCTGGGACTACTGAGATCAATAATCCATGATTACTCCTGTTGTTTTACTCCAACCTTTCAATTTATTTTTTGGAAATTCACTCATTTCAGCAAAATTCGTCTCTTGAAATCTACAACTTGTTTTTGTATTTGATTTTTCAGATATCAGACCAAAGACATTGGTGATTACTAAAACCCAAATTTTCTCCCACCTCAGCATTAGACAGTCGATCTCCATTTATCAGTACTAGGTCTAGATTATGATCACCTCGGGTTGGATTTTTAACTGTTTTAGAGAAAGCCCATGCAGTGCTTCCATTACATCCCTGCTCCAGCTTGTAATAGTAGTTTGAGAATTCAAGTTAATGTCAGGCATGTTGAAGTCACCCATACTCAAAACCTCCCCCTTATTGCCATTTGAGTTATCTCATCAATCAAGAAGTTATCATAATCTTCAGTCTGTCCTGGGGATCTGTATATTACACCAATTCTAAGGGAAGATCTCTCTGGTTGGAAGGCAGACCCAGAGAATTTTGAGTATTTTGTTTTTCCTACTATTTATTTATTATTATTTATTTATTTCAGGTACTTATATAGCGCTGTCAATTTACGCAGCGCTTTCAATATACATTGTACATTCACATCAGTCCCTAACCCTCAAGGGGCGTACAATCTAAGGTCCCTAACACACATTCATACATACACATACTAGGGTCAATTTAGACAGGAACCAATTAACCTATCAGCATGTCTTTGGAGTGTGGGAGGAAACCGGAGTACCCGGAGGAAACCCATGCAGGCACAAGGAGAACATGCAAACTCCAGGCAGGAGGTGCCGTGGCTGGGATTCGAACCAACGACCCTAGTGCTGCCAGGCAGAAGTGCTAACCATTTAGCCACTGTGCTGCTGATTTCTTTCCTGTATAGTGTAAAGCCTGGTATAGTTATTTCACAATCATTTGAATCCCTGACCCACATCGCTGTAATTGCAACAAGGTGCAAGTTGTCCCCATTTCCTACACCTTCACACTCCTCAGATCACCCCAAATCTTGCATCTGCATACCTCAGATCAGCCAGCAGATTCCTGCACCATAAAACCTCAGATGAAACCCGATTTCTGCACCTTCAAATAAGCCCAGTTCCTGCACCTTCATGCTTCAGATCACCCTAATTCTTACACTTTTTCAAATCCTGCACCATCGGACCTCAGATCAGCCAAACACTGCACATTCTCACCTCAGATCACCCCAAATCCTGCATCTTCACCCCTCAGATCACCCCAATTGCTGCATCTTCAGACCCCAGATCAGCCAATTTCCTTCACGCTCCCACCTAAGACCAGTCCCAATTCCTGCAACATCACACCTCAGATCAGTCCCAAATCTCTAGACTGAGCCTCCTAGAGACTGGCTGGTGGTACGTAAATATTAAGCTGCTGAATAATATGCTCCCACCTCTATTACCCAGAGCTCCTCCAGATGAACAGAGAGAAGCAAACGGTCAGACAGCCTCCTGGAACATAGCCCAGATCGAATTACACCCAGTGTCCGGAATCAGCAGCTGAGATTACTAGATATATGTAGCTGCAAAAGAAAACCTTGACCAGACTGTATGCTTTAAGTGAGATTTATTTACAGTGAAACAAAAGACAATCACACACCAGCAAACCGGAAACATAAACAAACCCCAGTGACAAAATACCTAATAAACCTCTCAGACAAAAACCTAACAAACTATATACAGTATGCCAAAATAAGGTATGCGCAAAGTCAGGTGAAAACTGGAAGAGCAGGAAGCAGATGGGAAGGGGGAAGAAAAAGTTGGGACCAGGAACAAGAGTGAGCAGGTACAAAACAGCAGAATCCAGGGTACAGCATATAGGGAAGGGATAGGAAAAATGGCAACAGGATCTGGCAGTAAACTGGGTGCAGAGCAGGAGTAATTACTGTAACTTACTGGCTTCTGAGAGACACCCGTTGGTGGACACTGGTCCTACAGCTATCAGCCCAGAGAACCACAGTGTCACCAAAAAAGAACTCGGTCTTAACAGTTTCTCCCCCCCCCCCCCCCTTAAGGAGCGACCTTCAGAAGCTCCACTGTGCCCCACCGCCAGGGTCTGGAGGCTGAATGAGTATCCCGCCGCTGGGGTCCAAAATCAGGCTGGGTTCTCTGCTGGTTAGATTCCTGAGGAGGCGCAACACAGAAAGCTTACAATTCTTTAATGCAGCATGTGTCCCAATGCTGGGACTCCGAAGGCAACCTGAACACCGGAGTCCTTGGTCCATGCAGGACCTTCCCCATCTAGGTAACTAGAGACTGCTCCACATTTTACTTGCCACTCAGGTCTACCCATGGCATAGGTTACCCAACCCGAGTCCACAAATGCACCTAGGATCGCAGAGATAACACCTGGGTCAGGAAAGGCTCATTTGGAACTCTGTCCTTCCCCAGATGACCCCTGCCACTGCATCTATAACTGCAGATGCAGCTATCATGTTCAGAGTGGGTATCTCGTCCTCCCAGCCTTGGCACAACAGGATCAACCGGCTGAAAAAAGCACTCAGGACAGGCAACCTAAACCAGGTTGGTTGAACTAGATGGACTTGTGTCTTTTTTTCAACCAGACTAATTTATGTAACTATGTAACCCATGCAAGCCACATGACAATGGAAACTCAGAAGCCCCACACCCATCAGCAGGCTGGAGTTTAACCCAGTCAACAGAGTCCAGCTTGGCAGCAGGTAGGGAATCAGCATAGTCTGGATGGGCAAAGGTAGGGAATTAGCATAGTCTGGCTGGGCAGCAGCCCGGGATCATCATAGTCTGGCTGGGCCACAAGTAGGGAATCAGCATAGTTTGGCTGGGCAACAAGCAGCAGATCACCAGAGGCAGGCTTGCCAGAAGACAGCAAGTCACCAGCGTCAGGCTTGGAGGTGGACAGCAGGGCACCAGCAGCAGGCATGGTAGCAGACAGCAAGGCACCAGCAGCAGGCGGTGTGGAGGAAGACAGGACCTGTTTAGCAGGCAGTGTGGAGGAAGACTGGACCCGTTCAGCAGGCGGTGTGGAGGAAGACCGGACCCCATCAGCAGGCGGCGTTGAGGAAGACTGGACCCCATCAGCGGGCAGCATATATTTTTTTTATACATGTATTTTTCCCCCTTTTTATATTTATATATATTTTTTATTTTAGCGCGGACTATATTCTTCACTCAGACAGGAGTTCCGCTATATACAGTGGGGCAAAAAATGATTTAGTCAGCCACCAATTGTGCAAGTTCTCCCACTTAAAAAGATGAGAGAGGCCTGTAATTGGCATCATAGGTAGACCTCAACTATGAAAGACAAAATGAGAAAAAAAATCCAGACAATCACATTGGCTGATTTGGAAAGAATTTAATTGCAAATTATGGTGGAAAATAAGTATTTGGTCAATATCAAAAGTTCATCTCAATACTTTGTTATATATCCTTTGTTGGCAATGACAGAGGTCAAACGTTTCCTGTAAGTCTTCACAAGGTTGGCACACACTGTTGCTGGTATGTTGGCCCATTCCTCCATGCAGATCTCCTCTAGAGCAGTGATCTTTTGGGGCTGTCGCTGGGCAACACGGACTTTAAACTCCCTCCAAAGGTTTTCTATGGGGTTGAGATCTGGAGACTGGCTAGGCCACTCCAGGACCTTGAAATGCTTCTTACGAAGCCACTCCTTCGTTGCCCGGGCGGTATGTTTGGGATCATTGTCATGTTGGAAGACCCAGCCACGTTTCATCTTCAATGCCCTTGCTGATGGAAGGAGGTTTGCACTCAAAATCTCACGATACATGGCCCCATTCATTCTGTCCTGTACATGGATCAGTCGTCCTGGTCCCTTTGCGGAGAAACAGCCCCAAAGCATGATGTTGCCACCCCCTATGCTTCACAGTAGGTATGGTGTTCTTTGGATGCAACTCAGCATTCTCTCTCCTTCAAACACGACGAGTTGTGTTTCTACCAAACAGTTCTATTTTGGTTTCATCTGACCATATGACATTCTCCCAATCCTCTTCTGGATCATCCAAATGCTCTCTAGCAAACTTCAGACGGGCCCGGACATGTACTGGCTTAAACAGGGGGACACATCTGGCACTGCAGGATCTGAGTCCCTGGTGGCGTAGTGTGTTATTGATGGTAACCTTTGTTACGTTGGTCCCGGCTCTCTGCAGGTCATTCACTAGGTCCCCCCGTGTGGTCCTGGGACTTTTGCTCACCGTTCTTGTGATCATTTTGACCTCACGGGGTGAGATCTTGCGTGGAGCCCCAGATCGAGGGAGATTATCAGTGGTCTTGTATGTCTTCCATTTTCTAATTATTGCTCCCACAGTTGATTTGTTCACACCAAGCTGCTTGCCTATTGCAGATTCAGTCTTCCCAGCCTGGTGCAGGTCTACAATTTTGTTTCTGGTGTCCTTCGACAGCTCTTTGGTCTTCACCAAAGTCGGAGTGTGACTGTTTGAGGTTGTGGACAGGTGTCTTTTATACTGATCACAAGTTCAAACAGGTGCCATTGATACAGGTAATGAGTGCAGGACAGAGGACCCTCTTAAAGAAGACGGTACAGGTCTGTGAGAGCCATAAATCTTGCTTGTTTGTAGGTGACCAAATACTTATTTTCCACCATAATTTGCAAATAAATTCTTTCCAAATCAGCCAATGTGATTGTCTAGATTTTTTTTCTCAGTTTGTCTCTCATAGTTGAGGTCTACCTATAAAGCCAATTACAGGCCTCTCTCATCTTTTTAAGTGGGAGAACTTGCACAATTGGTGGCTGACTAAATACTTTTTTGCCCCACTGTATCCTCCTACATATAGATTGAGTATTGCAAGGTTTATATCCTGTAAATTTAATAATAATGCATGCCATTTGGATCCCCACTTTAACTCTGGTAGAGGGCCCTTTAAGAGTAGCGGTATAATGCGTATATGTGGCATCCTAACTTGCGAGAATTGTATACTTTTTATTATGGCAGCTGGAGTTCTACTTTAATCCCGGTATAGAGCCTTTTATAGGTGGTGATATGGAGTGAGCACATGGCCTTTTGTTTGTATCTATTGGCACCTTTATATGGGATGCAGGTACACATGCACATTTATAAGTAATAATTGAACACCTCGTAAACAGTGTAGGGTATAGGAGTATTAGGTGGCTTGTAGTATTTTGTACGTTATTATATGATTTGCTTTATAGTTTAACTTGCACTGAGCTCCACACCAAGCTAATCACATAGCATAGAGGAGGACGGGATCCCGTCAGTAGGTAGCATGGAGGAGGACTGGACCCCATCAGCAGGCAACATGGAATCTGGAACTAACTGAATAATGGTTGAGGCGGCAGTTGATAGTTGCAGTATTGTATGAGCAGGAGAAAACTTCTGTTTCTTTTTTCTGGTGCTGGCCAGAATGTACTGGTGATGGAAAAGTAGTAACAGTACTGGGAAGCACAGAGGAAATAGTAACAGAAGTAGAGAAAGAGGTCTGAGAGGTTGCTATGGGTAACAATACTGCAGAGGGAGCCTTCAATGGGCTGCCCTGATCAACTAAGGTATGAGCTACATGTATGCATTTCAACAGTCTTTCACTGATGTAATCTTTCAAAATCAGGTGGCAAGGATCTTTACTCTCCAATGCCAATTTCATATGACAAATAACTTCCACCAGAAGCATCTTGAAATAAGGAAATCAAATACTCAGAGCAAATGACTCCCAGTGCCCAGTGTTATGTCAGGAATCAGCAGATGAGATGGCCAGATATATGTAGCTACACATGAAAACTGGGACCAGACTGTGGGCTCCATTCTCTACAGCAGATCCCAATGTGATATTTTGGTAATCTGACACATTTTTCCCCAAATGTCGCATGCAGTCCTGATACTGTCAATTCACTATTTATGTGGTATTTACCGCAAAAAGCAAAAACACTCATAAATACCACATAAAACAGCGTTAAATTCATTTCACAAAAGAAAAAAAATAAATCCATTTGATAATTAAGTAGTGGTCCAGGCATGTGCTGGTTAAGAAATGTGTTGAATTTTAACTGGTTGTTAAGGAGCCGGCAACCCCCGGCATCCTTAAGAACCATTAACTGTCATGGATTGTAAAGGAGTGCCCTTAACAACTGATGACTCATCAGGTTTCAGAGGTGTTTCCCACTGACAGCTGAATGTAAACAATATAATTGCTGGCAATTAAAAAGTGAGGCCTGGTAAGGATTGGGGGGGGGGGCCCACGCTTTTTTTTTCTCAATTTTTAATTGCAATCCCTTTGTTTACATTCAGATGTCAGCGCAGAACCCTGTTGACAGCTGATGAGTCATTGGTTGGTAAGAACATGGCAGTCACCCACTCCATAACAACCATGACAGTTACAGTTTAAGGATTCCAGTGGCCTCCCACTACTTAACAACCAGCTATGTACTATTTGTTAACCACTTGCCCTCTAGAGGATTTACGCCCCTTAATGACCAGGCCTCTTTTTGTTACTCGGCACTGCACTAATTCAACTGATAATTGCGCGGTCATGCGATGCTTTACCCAAACGAAATTTATGTCCTTTTTTTCACAGAAATAGAGCTTTCTTTTGGTGGTATTTGATCACCTGTGTGCGTTTTATTTTTCGCGCTATAAACAAAAAAAGACCAAAAATTTTGAAGAAAAATGACATTTTTTACTTTATAAAAAATATATAGTAAACTCAAAGTTAGTTATAAATTTAGCCCAAAATGTATTCTGCTACATGTTTTTGGTAAAAAATCCTAATAAGTGTATATTGATTGCTTTGTGTGAAAGTTATAGCATGTACAGACTATGATATAGATACTGTAATTTATGCCATTTTTTTGCTATACAGCGCTGTACTATTTTAACTGATTGTGCGGTCATGCAATACCTTGCATGCAATATAGTGTTATTTTTTTCACACAAATAAAGCTTTCTTTTGTGGTATTTGATCACCTGTGCGCTTTTTATTTTTGGCGCTATAAACAAAAAAGTTTTGAGAAAAAACATTTTATTTGAAAAAAACTATTTTCTCATTTCTGTGATAAAAAATATCCAAAAAAAACTAATGTCATAAATTTAGGCCAAAATGTATTCTACTCCATGTTTTTGGTTAAAAAAATCCCAATAAGTGTATATTGATTGCTTTGTGTGAAAGTTATAGCATCTACAAACTATGGTATAGCTAATGGAATTTACACAGCTTTTACTTTCTGACTGCCCATCACATTTTTTGAGGTGCTAAAATACCAGGATAGTACAAACACCCCAAAGTAGACACACTAAGCTATCTGCTGAGAGGCATATTGAGTCCATGGAAGATTTATTTTTTTTCCACAAGTTTCTGGAAAATGACAACTTTTTTTTTTTACACAAAGTTGTCATTTAAATTATATATTTCTCGCACAAGCCATGGGTATATGTGGAATTACACCCCAAAATACATTATGCTACTTCTACCGAGTATGGGGGTACCACATGTGTGAGACTTTTTGAGAGCCTAGCCACATACAATAGCCTGAAATTCAATGACCACTTTGAAAGCCTGAAGGTGCGTAACTTCCTCATTTCACTTCCTCACTACCTATCACAGTTTCAAAGGCCCTGAAATGCCAGGATAGTGCCAACCCCCCCCCCCCCCCAATTACCCTTTTTTGGAAAATAGACACCCCAAGGAATTTAAAAAGAGGCATGGTGAGTATTTTGCAGATCTCATTTTTTCTCACAAGGTTTTGAAATATAAAAAAAAGAAAAGAAAAAATATGTTTTTGGTCTTTTTCTTCAATTTTCAAGAACAAAATGAGATCTGCAAAATACTTACTATACTTCTTATCAAATTCCTTGGGGTGTCTACTTTCCAAAGAGTGGTCATTTGGAGGGGTTGGTGCTATCCTGGCATCTCAGGGCCTCCGAAACTGTGATAGGAAGTCAGGAAGTGTAATGAGGAAATAAAGCCCTTTAAAAGCCTGAAGGTGCTTATTGGATTTTGGGGTCCTGTACTTGACTAGACTGCCGAAAAGTCTCTCACATATGGTACCCCCATACTTGGGAGAATTAGCAGAATGTATTTTGGGGAGTAACTCCACATATACCCATGGCATGTGTGAGCAATAAATCATTTCAGTGACAATTTTGTGTAAAAAAAAAAAAATTTGTTTGTCATTTTCCAAAAACTTGTGGTAAAAAAATAAATTCTTCTATTGATTCAACATGCCTCTCAGCAAATAGTTTGGGCTGTCTACTTTCCAAAAATGGGTTGTTTTGGAGGGTGGGGGCATTTTATGCCCAGCATTAGAAGTTTATGCCACACATCACTCACTCTTCTAACCACCTGAAGATAAAGCCTTTTCTGACACTTTTTGTTCACATGAAAAAAATCAGTATTTTTTGCTAGTAAATTAATTTAAACCCCAAACATTATATATTTTTTTAAAGCAAACACCCTAGTGAATAAAATGCTGGGTGCTGCAATTTTTTATGTCACATAGTACTCACGCAGCAATTTTGCAAATGCAATTTAAAAAAAAATACACTTTTTTTACTTTTAATGCAAAAAAACACAAAATATTGGCCAATTATTTGGTAAACTATAAAAGATGATGGTATGCCGAGTAAATAGATACCAAGCATGACATGCTTTAAAACTGTGCATGCTCCGTGCAATGGTGACAAACTGCATATGTTTTTAATATCCATAGGCAACGTTTTAAAAGCCTTTACAAGCTACCATTTTAGATTTACGGAGGAGGTCTAGTGTCCTTGATCTGACGTTCCTGTGCGCGGGGGTGGGGGGGGGAGCGAGGGTACTTTTTTTTTAAAGTTATTTTGATTTTTTAAATTATTTTAATACTGTTCCCTTCATTTTTTTTAATCACTTTTAATGCTATCACAGAGAATGCAAATATCCCCTATAACTTCAATGGGCATTGTCATATATACTTTTTTGAGAAATCTGAGGTCTATCAGACTCTAGATATCTCCTCTGCCCTTACATTATCTAATCAAACCAAGATCGGTGTGATCAGATGCTTTACCAATTTACAATTGGTGCTGTTTATATCCTCTGGAACTGAAGTGATGAAATGCTCGTAGCTTCCGATTTCTTAGACTATAGAGATGATTGTCACCATTCCAGTCTCCAATCAGCTCTATGGTCAGCTGGCAGAAGCATCGGCTGCATTCTCAGGTTGCCCCGATGGCACGGGACTGCCCGAGAAGGCCGTGGAAGGCAGTGGGGGAGGGGGGCATCATCTGCTACTTGTAAAAGCAATCCTGCAGCTAATTGGCCACTAGGATTGCTTTTACATGAAAGCTGATTGCCGGCTGAAAAAAAACGATACCAGGATGATCCCTGCAGCTTGTATAACCATATAACTTGTATAACCATTCAAAGTCCAGTGATGTACCAGTATGTCGCTGGTCCTTGTTGGGTATACAGTAATACCTCAGATTACGAATTTAATTCGCTCTGCAGGACATTTCGTATAGCAAAGAATTCATAAACCGAAACACTGTTTCCCATAGGAATGCTTTGAAAACCAATTAATCCATTCCGAAGGTCAGAAAAACAGTAAATGCTACTAAAATATCGCATTAGTTATTTTATTAACTCACGCGGTATTTAAGTAGTGACAACCATGTAAAAAAATTTCTGGCAATTAAAAAAATTATTTTACACTCAGGTATCAGGTGCCAGTTTTTAAATGTAGTTACCGTTTTTTTTTCTTCACTATACAGTAGTTCAGAAATTAATCTGTTACTTTCCCTCTCCAGTTAAAAGAGAGAAAGTTTCTTTTAGTTTATTTCCCCAAAAGAAACAATGTTTCCTTTCAGTTTCTTAAAAGATACAAAGTATCCTTTAGCTTCCAGGAAACTGACAGCTAATGTTATGAGCTATAGTGAAGAAAAAAAAAAGACGGCAGTTGCATTTAAAAATCAGCACCGACACACTTCGTATTGCGAAAAAAAATTAGTAACAAATTCATAAACCGAGGCATTATTTTCAATGGATGTTCATTCGTAAACCGAAAATTACGTTAACAGAGGCATTCGTAAACCAAGGTATATGTTATGTTCTTTTTTTTTTTTTGTATGCAGTCTGTGGACTGAATGAAAAAAAAGATAAGAAATCTCTGCCAGAAAAAGTGTGTGGTATGCCCACCATTAGAATATACCGCCCTGCATCCACTCACTACTAATGGTAGGCACACGGTGCCACATGCGCCAGTTCCAAGATTGTACAAATGTCTAAATAGTGGCACACTTAAGATTTTTCCATGTATAAGTGGTACCCCATATGGAAAAAGGATGACACCCAGTCCCAAACTATTTTGCCACTACTCCCCATGTAGTCTCGGCATCTGGGGGGCTCCACGTGACTATCTTTTCCCTCGTAAATCCGAAACTTATAAGTATAGCCTGTTGCCCTCTTACAGGTCTTCTACATCTTGACCCTATATCTGGCACACTTGCTGGGGAGAAATTGTTTGACTGCAAGCTGGCCAGGAAAACTAATGAGGCACTCATCAGCGCAGATGTTTTGCTGGGGAGTATGCACATCTGCACATTTTTGGTTAAGGTGATTTACGAGGGGATGAATTTTGTGTAGCCGGTCAAATTCAGGGTCACCCCAAGGATGACAGAGTGTATTGTTGTTGAAATGCATAAAACACATTATACTCTCACAGCTATGCCTTGCCATGGAAGCGGAGAACACGGCATATGATGAATTGGGTCTGTGGACCAATACAACCGCAATTTATTTTTTTTAGTAATGCCCATGTTGCGGGTTAGGTCCAAAAAAAATGTAAATTCGGAAACCGTAATGAGTTTCCATGCGACTGGTCTGGCAAGGTTTGAATCTGGGTTGGTGGCGATAAACTGTTGTGCATATAAATTGCTTGGATCCACAATCAATGCATACATATCTAAAAAATAGCTCCAAAAAATAAAGGGGAGTAGTTAAATTTGCTATTTCCACCTGAATTCCGGGTTGGGCAGTGAATGGGGGAAGTACGGGTACTGCAGAATTTGTGGGCTGCGAATCGGGATTTGCAAGCACAACCGGAAGGATACTAGGGGCTGTACGGGCCTGTGTACGAATTCTTGGTGGTTGCTGGACAATACTTGTGCTCGCCACCGCACCAGCTTGTACTGCACTTATGGGACTCACCACATCACCAAGTGATACTGCAGTGCTGGTATTATTATTATTATAATACAGGATTTATATAGCGTCAACAGTTTGCTCAGTGCTGTACAATATAACAGGAAACAATACAGCAACAATGCAGTTCAATACAAGAGGGTTAGGAGGGCCCTGCCCCTTGGAGCTTACAATCTAAGAGGTATGTGAAAGACCAGGAAGTACTAGACTGCTGGTGCTCGCCAGTTCACCAAAAGTGACCACTAGTACTGGCATTCTGCTGCATATGAGAGTCATCAAAATTTACCGACAAGTGCTAACAGAGATCAGGCCTGATTCTGCCAACACTGAGGTTTTGTGTGCAATGTATCAAGTGACAGTGACTTACTGACACTGCACTTGCTAGGGGAGAAGGGGGGTAAGCGTAGGGGCTAAACGCAGGTGCTGGCAGGTGCCGAGGCTGATCCCGCTAACGCTGCGTTTTTTGGGACGCTATACTAAAAAACCTACCGTTCACCAACAGGTAGCATGGCACTAGTACTGGCACCAAGAAGTACTAGGCCACTAGTACTCGACAGTTCACCAAAAGGTAGCGTGGCACTAGTACTGGCACTGCTGCATATGAGAGTCATCGAAATTTATCGGCAAGTGCTAACAGAGATCAGGCCTGATTCTGCCAACACTGTGGTTTTGTGTGCAATGTATCAAGTGACAGTGACCTACTGACACTGCACTTGCTGGGGGAGAGGGGGGGGGGTAAGTGTAGGGGCTAAACGCAGGTGCCGGGGCTGATCCCTCTAACGCTGCATTTTGGGGGACACTATACTAATGTGAACGCTGGTATAGTGCTGATCTGATCAAAGATATTGATACGTTCAGACACTACACTAGCAATGGAGGTTTATTGTGCATGAGTGTCTTCCTGGCAATTGAGGGGTTAAATGTGATGATTGGTGTACTGACTGGCAATATGATGCTATCTGGGAGGGGCGAGAAAACCACGGGAGCGTGAATCATGTATATATATGTGTGATTTTGCACACCTGTGCCGCCCTGTAGCAGTATTCCTGCTATAGGGCAGTCAGGAAGCGGTTACATAAACGGTTTGTGTTATGGCGCTGCGTCATTTTAACTGACAATTGCGTGGTCATTCAACGCTGAACAAACATGAAATTTACATCCTTTTTTAAACATGAATTGGGCTTTCTTTTGGTGTTATTTGATCGCCCGTGTGTTTTTTTAATTTTTGCGCTATAAAAAAAAAAAGCCAACAAGTTTGAGAAAGAAAACAATATTTTGGACTTTTTGCTATAAAACATGTCCAGTAAAAAATTTGGCATAAATTTCAGCCAAAATGTATTTTGCGACATGTCTTTGCTAAAAAAAATCCCAATACGTGTAAATTAATTGGGTTACGTGAAAGTTATAGCGTTTACAAATGACGGTATAGATACTGGATTTTTTTTCTGTATACTAATAGCGGCAATCAGTGACTTATGGCGGTGATCAGCGACTTATGGCGGGACTGCAGGACTGCGGCGGACATTCTGACACTGGGGGGCACTGCCTTGGGGTCACTGACATCCCCAGTGACACCAATACAGTGATCAGTGCAAAAAAAAAAACACTGGCACTGTAATAATGGCACTGGGGAGGAAGGTGTTAACTTTTTTAGGCAATCAAAGGGTTAACTGTATGAGGGGAATGTTTTACTAGTGGGCAGGGGTGTGTACTTCACTATTGCATGCTGTCCGGAACAGTGAGCTGGGAACTGACAGGTAGCAGAGCTTCACTGAAAACAATGCACCTGTGCTCTGTGTCAGTGTTTGCTGGCAATCGCCGGATCCGGCGGGTAATCACCGGCTGGGATCTGGTGATTGACACCCACGGATGCGATTGGTGCTGCGGGCAGGGCGATCCCGCGCCTTGTGCGTGCCCCATAGCATAAACAAGGATCACGTTTATATACGTGATCCTGCCTACAGGGGCCGCTTTGCCACAGTATATATACTGTGGGCGGTCCCCTAGTGGTTAAAGACACCGGCTACCGCCGGCATTAAACTACCGCAATCTTTAATTACTCAAATACTGCACCACTTCATAAAATAGTGCATGCTGTATTTTCATAGCGTTTTTTTTTGTGAATTTCGAAAAAAAAATTTGGAAAAAGGCTAAGCTGTAGTTTACCGCATTCCTTAAAGTCGTAGATACTGCTTGGTGAATGGAGCCCTGTATGCTTTAAGTGAGATGTATTTACAGTGAGACAAAAGACAATCACACACCAGCAAAGAGTATAAATGAACAAACCCCTGTGACAAAATACCTAATAAACCTCAGACAAAAAACTAACAACTAACTATATAGAATATACAGTATGCCATAGTTGGGAAACTGGAGGGGCAGGAAGCAGATGGTAAAGGGGGAACAAAAAGCTGGTATCAGGAACAAGGGTAAGTGACATAAGGCAGCAGGATCCAGGGTAGAGTATACAGGGCACGAACAGGAGGAAAAATGGCAACATGATCTGGCAGCAAAGGGAACTTGGTGCAGAGCAGGAGTAGCCAAAACACTGACACACCATGTACTCATGGGATAGGCATTAAATATCCTTACTGTGTCTGGGACCAGGTAGAACTAATTACTGGAACCTTCTGGTTTTTGGGAGACACCTGCTGGTGGACACTGGAACTGCAGCTGTCAGCCCAGAGAACCCCAGTGCCAGCAGCAGCAGAACTTGGTCCTAACACCCAGCTCCACTAGATACACTTAGCCAGGGGCGTATCCACCGCGAGACAAACAAGGCCTAGGACGGCAGAAGGAACACACGAGGCAGCTGGCAGGTGACTGACAATGGGGACCAGGTGAGGGCCGGCACTGCATGAGCTCACTTACTGGCTGCTACACTCCAGGTCAGCGCGCGCTTGGTGTCAGAGGTTTGCTCTATACAGCTCTATACCGGCTGTACTGGGGATCCTATCTGATAAGCCTAGTCTCTCTCTCTTTAACTTACTCCCTCCCTCTTTATCTTTCTCTCTCTATTTCAATTTCTCTCTTTCCCTCCCTCTCTCTTTATCACTCTATCTTTCTTTCCCTCTTTATCTCTATCTCTTTCTCTTGATCTCCTTCTCTCCCTTTTTATCTCTCTCTCTTTATCTCTCTCTATATCTCTTTCTCTCTCCCTCTCTCTTTTTTTCTCCCTCCCTCTTTATCTTTCTCTCTTTTTCTCTCTCCCTCCCTCCCTCTTTATCTTTCTCTCTCTATTTCTACCTCTCTTTTGTTCCTTCTTTCTCTCTCTCTTTAGCTTTCTCTCCCTCTTTCTCTTTCTCTCCCGCCTCTCTCTCCCTCCCTCTCTCTCTCTCCCTCTTCATCTCTCTCTTTATATCTCTTTCTCTCCCTCCCGCTTTCTCTTTCACTCTCTTTCTTTCTCTCTCCCTTTCTTTCTTCCTATCTCTCTCTTGATCTCTTTCTCTCCCTCCTTTATCACTCGCTCTTTTTTTCTCTCACTTTCTCTCCCTCTTTATCTTTCTTTCTCCCCTCTCTCTCTCTTTTTCTCCCTCCCTTTCTCTCTCTCTCTCTCTCTCTCTCTTTCTCTCTTTCTCCCCCTCTTTATTATTCTCTCTCTATATCTTCCTCTCTCCCTCTTCATCTCTCTCTTCATCTCTCTCTTCATCTCTCTCTTCATCTCTCTCTCTCTTTATATCTCTTTCTCTCCCTCCCTCTTTATCTCTTTCCCTCTATCTTTCTATTTCTCTCTCTTGATCTCTTTCTCTCCCTCCTTCTTTATCACTCGCTCTTTTTTTTCTCTCACTTTCTCTCCCTCTTTCTTTCTTTCTCCCCCTCTCTCTCTTTTTCTCCCTCCCTTTTTCTCTCTCTCTCTGTATCTTTCTCTCCCTCTTTATCTATATTTCGCTCTCAATTTAGAGGGGGTATGAAACCCTGATGAAGTCACGTGACTAGCGTGACGTAACGCGTTGGTACACAGTGAGGAACTTCCGGTACGCGGTGACATCATTTCCGGCATGGGCACCATTTTGGTAGCCTTTTACTACCCATGCAGTACACCCATAGCATGAGGTGAAAAGCTGTTATTATATGGAGAAAATGTAAGTGGGCAATTTTTATTCTGCAAAAGTTTTATTTATATTAAACATGATTACACTATGGAGGATCTTTTTGCTTTATTGATATGATCCTTTATGGGAGAGTGAGCGGTATTGCTGTTACCTGTGTATGGAGGAGATCTTACAGGAGAGGAGTAAGTGCCACCATTGATGGGATCCAGTGAGGATATTGTCCTGTGACGAATCAATACCTGTAAGGATTGTGGTGTGATCCTAAAAGCGATCTGGCCCTTGTGGTCACTGTAAGAAGGGGCATTTTGGCTACTTGAGGATTTATGCTATTGCTGTGACCACGCATACACGTCATCACTTGCACAATTTTGTTGTTGGAGCACGAATATATGTTTTCAGCTTTTTTGGACATTTTTGTGTTTTTTCATTGTGTTTATGAGCAACAATTTACACTTTTATTTGGATGTGGTTAAGTGTGGTTTTGTGGCACTTATCACTTTTGTATAGGTTTATATCCCCACAGCAGGGGATTCACTTTTACTTACTTGCACCATTGTATTTGAGAGTGTCTGATCCCTCAATTGTGCATAAGGGGGACTGTGGTTATTTTTCACCAATTTACAGGATTTATTCCTTTTTTTCACATTGTCACTATATATTATTTCACCAATAGATCCTGGAAGGATCATATCACTAATTTTTAAATTATTTACATTTGTATGTTGGATTTCATTTGTGTTATTAGCGCCACACTATATAGAAATTTTTATGCATGTCATGTACACCTATTGGGTAAAGCTTTGAGTGTGAGCAGCTTAGGGCTAGGGAGTATCCATTTTAAGCGCAGGAGGATTTATTATTATTGTTTCTATCACATTTCTTGAGGTGCTAAAATACCAGGACAGAGCAAACACACCCAAATGACCCCTTTTTGGAAAGCAGACACCCTAAGATATCTGCTGAGAGGCATGTTGAGTCCATGGAAGATTTATTTTTTCCCCACAAGTTTCTGCAAAATGACAATTTGTTTTTTATACACAAAGTTGTCACTTAAATGATATATTGCTCACACAAGCCATGGGTATATGTGAAAATACATTCTGCTACTTCTACCGAGTATAGAGATACCATATGTGTGAGACTTTTTGGGAGCCTAGCCACACACAGGAGCCTGAAATCCAATGACCACTTGGAAAGCCTGAAGGTGCGTAACTTCCTCATTTCACTTCCTCACTACCTATCACAGTTTCGGAGGCCCAGAAATGCCAGGATAGCACCCTTCCCCCAAATGACCCCTTTTTGGAAAGTAGATACCCCAAGGAATTTAAAAAGAGGCATGGTGAGTATTTTGCAGATCTCATTTTTTTCTCAAAAGGTTTTGAAATATAAAAAAAGAAAAGAAAAAAATGTTTTTGTTTTCTTCATTTTGCAAAAACTTGTGGCAACAAACAAGATCTGCAAAATACTCACCATGCTTCTAATCACATTCCTTGGGGTGTACAATAACAAACCAACTTTGACTGCAAAATACAATGTGTACTACCCAACCCTTGATCGCCAAGAAGTCCCTTCCTCACCAGGAAGTCCAAAGTAAATAAAATATTCCTCAGCATCCAATCAAATCAATGTCCTCAATAGGTATCCTCAAGTGACTTCATAATTCTTCAAAACTCTATATATTCCCCATAAAGTGATACCCTCCTCTTCTTCTTTAACCCTCATAAAAATGTATATAGAAACTGCACATGTGCATTACCTGTCATACACTATCAACCAAACTAAAATACACTCACATAAAAGTGCTCAAAACATGCAAAAACTGCAAAAAAAGTGTAATTCCACATGTGATATCGGTAATTCCTATTCTTACCATCTGGGTATAAATAACTTGCTCAAATGTATTTCCTCCTCCTGGGTGATCGCTCCCTCCAAAAATTTTAATTGTATATAGTGTAGTATATTCAACAAATATCATATCAAGCCATGCTCCCGTGGTATCAAACCAATAACCATCAATTAAGTGGGACAATAGAAAAATCCACCACCCTCCAATCCATGCACCTTACCGAACTGTAGAGAAAAAACAGCTTTCCACAGATAAACTGCTCTCCAACCAATATCGCTCTTGTTGTTCCATCACAATGCCAATGCATGAATCAAAGACAGAATAGACAACATCCCACCCTTACATAGACCTAAACCGCCATCTTAAAAATGGGCTACAGCGCTGAATGGACTTAAATTCCTACACATCTCCCAATGCTTTATTACATGTCAAATATATCTAAGACCTAAATAAATCAAATCAATAAAATATAAAACTAAAATACAATAAGGCAAAAATAGGCATAAACTTACAAAATATATAGAATATAAAATATATTAAATATGCCTACTGACATCTAGTGGTGAAAATGCACATTTTTAAGATAGTGATTTGGCCTATGAAAAGGCAGGATGCCAGTATAAAGCTTGCCGCACATCTGATGGATGCATCCTGTAACAAAGTTGTAGTGACAAAACGTGTCAGAGAGTGACGTCAGATGCCAACCGGAAGTTGCGCAGTGGCCATTTTAGATGAGGTCCGGTCTCCAGTTTTTTGAACCAACGCTGATGTACATCATAACTGTGTAAGCGTTTTGTCATCTAATAGATCAGATGATTCTCATATATAATGTAATGGTGTCTATTCTGTCTTCGAGCCATATATTGGCATTGTGACAACAAGAGTGATATTGGTTGGAGAGTAGTTTATCTGTGGAAAGCTGTTTTTCTCTACAGTTTGGTAAGGTGCATGGATTGGAAGATGGTGGATTTCTCTATTGTCCCACTTAATTGGTGGTTATTGGTTTGATACCACGGGAGCACTGTGTGGATTGATATATTTGTTGAATATGCTTCACTATATACAATTAAAATTTTTGGAGGAAGCGATCACCCAGGAGGAGGAATTTTGAAGCAAGAATGCACACGTTGGAAATACATTTGAGCAAGTTATTCATACCCAGAGGGTAAGAGTAGGAATTACAAATATCACATGTGGAATGGCACTAGGTGGAGTTTTTGCATGTTTTCAGCACCTTTATGTGAGTTTACTTTAGTTTAGTTTATAGTATATGACATAGGTAATGCACTATGTGCGGTTTCTATATACATTTTTTTTGAGGGTTGAAGAAGAAGAAGAGAGTATCACTTTATGGAAAATATAAAGTGTTTTGAAGAATTATGAAGTCACTTGAGGATACATATTGAGGACATTGATTTGATTGGACACTGAGGAATATTTTATTCAAATTCCTTGGGGTGTCTACTTTCCAAAAAGGGGTCATTGCTATCCTGGCATTTCAGGGCCTCCGAAACTGTGATAGGTAGTCAGGAAGTGTAATGAGAAAATAAAGCCCTTTAAAAGGCTGAAGGTTCTTATTGGATTTTGGGGTCCTGTACTTGGCTAGACTGCCAAAAAGTCTCTCACATGTAGTATCCCCATACTCAGGAGAAATAGCAGAATGCATTTTGGGGAGTAATTCCACATACACCCATGGCATGTGTGAGAAATTAATCATTTAATCAATTTTGTGTAAAAAAAAAAAAAAAAATTATATATATATATATATATGAGTCATTTTGCAAAAACTTGAGTCAATATAAGAATTAATTTTTTTACCACAACACGCTTCTCATCAAATAGTATTTGGTGTCTTCTTTCCAAAAAGTGGTCGTTTTGGGGGGTGGGGGCATTTTATGCCCAACATTAGAAGTTTATGCCACACATCACTCACTCTTCTAACCACCTGAAGACCAAGCCTTTTCTAACACTTTTTGTTTCCAGGAAAAAAATCTGTATTTTTTTCTAGGAAATTACTTTGAACCCGCAAACATTACATATTTTTTAAAGCAGACACCCTAGTGAATAAAATGGTGGATGCTGCAATTTTTTATGTCACATAGTACTCGCGCAGTGATTTTTCAAACAGAAATTTAAAAAAAAATACACTTTTTGTATTTCAATGTTTTTATTAATTTATAAACAGTTTAAGACAGGAACAACAAGACACACCCATGCAGGGGCTATCAATTGCACATAAAAAAAAATAAATAAAAAAACAGTGCTTTAACACCAACAGAGCAAAAGGTGCGCCCACATAGGGGCTATCAATGGCACATAAATGACAAAAACATTACTATAACACCAACAGTAACTCAAACTAAAGGCAGCTATCCACTGCCACACCAAAAAGAAAAAGAAAAAGAAAAGAGGAGTACAAGGGAGTGCGCATGCGCGGCCGGCGGGACGGACATGTCCCGATAAGGCTCCGTCTCCCCTTCGGGTGACAGTGCCAATTAAACAGCGGGTCCCGGCCCGCAGTGTATCCTGGGGGGACCCGATTCCCGAGGCAACCCTCCCCGGGTCTGATCCGCCCTGGTTTGCGGCGGATCCCCTGCTGCAGAACGGGGATTTCTGGCAGGGGACTCCTGTCCCCGTGGTGAGCCGCACACAGGCCCGCCCACCGCACCCTACACTGCGCCCAGGCAGAGGAGACGGAGAACAGGGGGCTGAGATCACTATAACAGCCCCCCCGACGAACAACACAATGCTTAAGGGGCACCCCGGCACCAGGTCCCCCCTTCCACCAAGACAATCAAGGAGGCCCTGGCAAAGGCCTCCACAAAGATGGCCACCGCCCCAACATGTGGAAGCAAGCAAGCAGCAGGGGCATATGCAGCCCTGCAGGATCCGCAGCCCAGCCATCCCTGCACGTCTGAGGGTGAGTCAGACACTGAAACCGATGTCCCTACACAAGCCCTGATGTCTGACCTTACACCCCCTGACCTGTTGTCACGCTTTGAAAAAATGCTACAAAAAGCCTTGAAGCAAACCTCGGACCGCATCACGGCCACGCTATCTAGGGAAATCTGTGAACTAGGACAGCGCATTGCGGACCTAGAACAGAGGGTAGATGGTCTGGACGCCTCGCTTCAGACACATACGGATGACCTTGATCTGCTGCGTGACGAAAACGCTACATTGACACGACTGGAGGACTTTGAAAACCGGGCACGGCGCTCAAACCTGCGTATCCGTGGCCTTCCGGAAACGATTGTCGATGTCCAATCAACGGTAACAGCTCTGTTCCAAGAGCTTGCCCCAGCTATCCCAATCGAGAGATTAGAATTGGATAGAGTCCACAGGGCATTAGCGTCATGACGCACAGATTGTCCTCCACGCGACATTATAGCCAAGCTCCACTTTTTCCGCACCAAAGAGCAACTCCTACAAGCTGCCTGTAACGCAGAATCTCTACAGTTCCAGGGACATACCTACCAATTATACCAAGATCTATGCCCCACAACTATCTCCAAGCACAGGGCTATGAAACCTCACCTACTAGTGCTCCAACAACACGCTATTCAGTATAGGTGGAGCTTCTCCTTCGCAGTGCGATTCCGATACCAGTCCCGAGATTACACCTGCAAGACTCCAGAAGATCTACTAGACACCTTGCGGATCCTGCAACTACATTCCCCAGCGATGTCTTCGGAGAGCGCCAAGCGGAGGTCTGCATCCTGCTCACCGCGGAAGTCTTTCCCCGTGCGTGCTACTGAAGGCCCACTCAACCTCCACAAACGAGGATGTTTTTCGTCTCCGGGTCTATCCTCACAAGATACCATGGACTGAGCTATGTCTCACGTTTATCCTTCTTTTTCCCTCATTTTTTTGGCCACATACACCAAACGGTGTACCCTCTTGACTGTCATTGCGGTTAACACCGTTGATATTCTTTCTCCCTCTACCTGTTAAATTTTGTTTGTTCTGCATCCCCCCCCCCCAGGCTTCATTCTAGTTTAGTTTATATTTGGGAGCCTAGGCTTCGACGGCATGCGATGCCACAGACCTTCCCCCATGATATCTCACTAGTACAGCTACTGCCGTCTGAACCTAGGATACCATGATTTTCTTGAATGTGTTTTTTTTTCTATGCATCTGTTTTTTCTACCGGGACCTCGACATCATCTATCAATCCCGTTGCTGTCATCCTTACGGTCCATGTACCTGCACACTCCAACCTAGCCCCTGTGTTATTGATTATTTAATAACACTTGGGCTACTATTGTTCCCTAGCCCGCCCTGATTCGGGGTGTCCTTGGGAACCCACCTTCTAGGCCTTAAATGGCCTCTTACACCCTTTCTTTCCTGTTGCCTCTCAAGTACCGTACCCCTCCTCCCCTCCTCCAACATGACTCCATGACTCTGCACAACACACTCCGCAGCGTTCTCATCCCCCACAGTAACCGTCAGGCTCCACCCCGGGAGGTAGTGACATGCTATTCTAACCACAATGCACTTTCCCCATGGGCTCGTTAAATATCCTTACCCTGAATGTACAGGGCCTCAATATTCCACAGAAGCGTAATAACGCTTTTCAAACCTTTGCTACACTTAAAGCCCACGTGGTCTGTCTACAGGAAACACACTTCACTCCCAACTCCACTCCTAAGTTTTTTGGCCCCCGATTTCCTCAGGTCTATACAGCCTCTGCCGCCACCAAACGCAGGGAGGTATTGATTGCCTTTCATCGCACAACACCTTTCACGCTATGCACCGAAATCAAAGATCCGGAGGGTCATTTCCTCCTGTTAGTAGGGCAACTCCTGGACGTAGATGTCACCATTGTTGCATACTATGCCCCAAACCAAGACCCCTTACCATTCCTCTCCCACATACTCTCGGTTATAGACCACCATAAGCACGGAACTTTAATTGTTAGCGGAGACTCTAACAGTACAATATATCCCTTTCTCGACAAATCCCCTCAACCATCCTCTGTCCCTGCCTCTAAACAAGCTTTCCAAGCCATACTACACCGTTATTCTTTGATAGATACATGGCGAGAACTCAACCCGGCTAAATGCCAATACACTTTCTATTCTAATCCCCACCGGTCATTCTCCAGGATAGATCATATTTTCATTACCACCGCCTCTACCTCCCGGCTCCTGACTTCTGAAATAATTCCAATCCCCTGGTCTGACCATTGCACCGTAATCACGGCTATGACCTCACTAGCCCCATCCCCTGCTGAACCCTCTTGGATTATTAATGATAACTTGCTTGCAAACCCAGTTCACTGTCTAGAAATCGAAGCAGCCCTTAAAGACTATTTCTCTCTTAACCAATCGCCTGATATTTCTCCTCTCCTGTTATGGGAAGCACATAAACCGGTATTGCGAGGGGTTTGCATTAGCAAAGCATCCTTCTTAAATAAAACCAAAAGACAACAATGTCTCTCCCTGGAGCAGGCCTACGATTGCTCCCATCAAGCTTTCCAGGCGGCTCCCACGCCTCCCAACCGTGAGGCCCTGGAGCAATCTAGATTGGCTCTAGATCTCATTCTCACAGATCAAGCAGAACTCTCACTCCGTAGATCTAGGCACAAATATTACACTAGGGCAAATAAACCCAATACATTCCTGGCCCTCTCACTCCGCAGGCTTGACCAGCTCAAACCTATCTAAACCTAAAAAAAACTAAACCTATCCGGATACGCACCTCTTCTGGCAACCTCACTAGCAACCCAGAACTCATTCTACAGACTTTCCATAAACACCTGTCACAGCTTTACTCCTCTTCCATACCTTTTTGACCCCGCACAAGCAGATGCCCTTTTAACTTCCATTTCCTTCCCGAAACTTTCAGAGTGCCAGTTAGTGGCACTTGAGCGACCCATCTCCCCAGCCGAAACCTTAGACGCCATTAAAAATCTAAAACTACGTAAACGCCCAGGACCAGATGGCTTCTCAGCCACTTATTATAAAAAATTTGCTCATCTCCTTACACCTATCCTCACTAATGCTTTTAATGCCTTACTGTCTAGCCAAACCTTCAACCATGAAACAGTACAAGTGAACATATCAATGATCCCAAAGCCGAATTCTGACGACACGCAGTGGTCCAATTATAGGCCAATCTCTCTCCTCAACATTGACATCAAACTGTTAGCCAAAATCCTCTCTTCCCGTCTTAATCTGTGTATTGGCTCTCTAATTCATAACGACCAAGTGGGCTTTATCCCAACTAGGCAAGTGGGGGATAATATTAGGCGTGCATCTCTACTGGCTAATTTAGCCAGGTCTCGCAATATCCCACCCTGCTTCCTGTCCCTGGATATCCGGAAAGCATTCGATACAGTCTCATGGCCTTACCTCAGATATATATTGCATCGTTGGGGTTTCGGCCCACATTTTTTAACCTGGGTCTTCTCGCTGTATCGAGAACCTTTGGCCAGAATTCGGTATCTGGGGCATAGGTCAGCTCAGTTCCCAATCTCCAGGGGCACGAGACAGGGCTGCCCTCTGTCCCCTTTGCTCTTTGCCCTGGCCCTCTTAATCAGAGCTAATCCGGATGTCAGGGGACTGGAGATAGGAGGCATGCATCATAAATTATGTCTTTTCGCGGATGACGTCTTGCTCTTTCTTACATCTCTATTGACTTCCTCTCCATCCCTACTCCGGCTTCTCGAGGCGTTTGGTTCACTGTCTGGTCTAGTAATAAACCCCCATAAATCAACAGCACTCAACATCTCTCTCCCCCCGGTAGAGTTGACGCATCTAAAGCAGATTTTACCATTTCCTTGGTCACAGTGTCATATCCCTTTCTTGGGAATCAAACTGACCCCTAAGTTATCAGACCTTTACGCAGCTAACTATCTTCCGATGCTAAACCATCTTTCTGCCCTTTTGACCAAATGGTCTTCCCTACCCCTCGCATGGCTAGGCAGAATAGCAGTTATCAAGATGTCAATCCTACCAAAAATCCTATATCTATTTAAAGTCCTCCCAGTCCCAGTCCCCCCTCACTACCTCCACACACTGCAGCGTCGCATTATTTAGGTAAGAAACTTGACCTATCTGATTGGGATCACATTTGGGCCAACACAAAATCTTCATCACAGAACATTGTAGCATTGGAAACAAATAATAAAGTTTTAACCCGCTGGTACTTGGTCCCAGCGAGAATCGCAAAATTTACCCCTAATTACTCGCCCAACTGTTTTAGAGGCTGTGCGGACCTAGGAACACACTACCATATGTGGTGGGACTGCCCAGTGGCCCGAGTCTTTTGGGATGAAATTTTCACCATGATATCTAAACTTGGCACTATCACTCTACGACCCGACCCAACAACAGCCCTACTCAATCAGTGCCCCCCTGGAGTTTCCAACTCACAATTCAAGCTCCTTATGCAAGTTACGACGGCAGCTAAACAAGTTATAGCGAAATCCTGGAAATCCCCCACCCTAAGTGTTGCGGCCGTCAAAACCAGAATAACACAAGCCATGATACATGCAAAGGTGGAAGCCACAATTCTAGACAAGATTCCTAAATTTTTACACATATGGAGCCCCTGGGTAGAGCGCTTCCTCCCGCCTAACTTTGATGAATCACTCGTTCTTCGTTGATTTGTATACTGCGCGCCAAGGACACTGTCAGTAGCCCTTCGTAGGCAGCACCTGAGGTCTGCTGCAAACTTGATGAATGCTCATGGAGTCATCGTTGCTGTTCCTCTTTCCCTCCCCTATCTTCCACCCCCGTCTGACCCCCCTCCAAACTTCCCCCTATTTCTTTCTTGCACCTGGGAGACAATACTCTGATTGGCTGGGACAACAATGTCATCTGTAGTCGACTCTTATATACCTGTTTCCGCTAGAATTATATAGACATTTGTAATGTGATCCTCATTCATTTTTTCTATGTCCTACTGCCACCTCAATGTCCAATGTACATTAACAAAGTCTCCCTGTTTGTAATGTTTGTAACATTATGGTTTATTGTTAATAAAATGTTTGAACAAGAAAAGTGGAGTACAAAAGGAAAAAAATAACAAGACCAAGAGCAGTAAATAGATACCAAACATGACATGCTTTAAAACTGCGCATGCCCCATGCAATGGCGACAAACTGCATACATTTTCAATATCCATAGGCAATGCTTTCAAAGCTATTACAAGCTACCATTTTAGATTTACAGAGTAAGTCTGTAAATCTAGAATTACTAGAATGGCTAGAATTACTGCCCTTGATCTGAGGTTCGCGGCAACACCTCACACGCATGGTGTAACCACTGTTTACATACCGAAACAGGGTCAATGCTCACACGCGGGGGTAGGGGGGGTGCAAAGGGTGCTTTTTTTTCAGTTATTTTGATTTTTTTAAATATTTTTACACTGTCCTTTCTTTTTTTTTTTTATCACTTTTAATGCTATCACAGGGAACTCAAATATCCCCTATAACTTCAATGTGCATTGTCATATATTCTTTTTTGAGAAATCTGGGGTCTATCTTATCTAATCTCACCAAGATCGTTGTGATCAGATGCTTTCCCAATTTACAAATGGCGCTGTTTATGTCCTGCGCAACTGAAGTGATGAAATGCTCGTAGCTTCTGCTTTCATAGACTATTAGAGATGATTGGCACCTTTCCGGTCTCCAATCAGCTCTATGGTCAGCTTGCAGAAACACCGGCTGCATTCTCAGGTTTCCCCGATGGCACGGGACTGCCAGAGAAGGCCATGGAAGGCAGCGGGGGAGGGGGGCATCTTCTCCCACTGCTTGTAAAAGCAATCCTCAGCTAATTAGCCACTAGGATTGCTTTTACATGAAATCCCATCGCCGACTGAAAAAAGCTATACCAGGCTGATGCCTGCAGCTGCAGGTATCACCCTGGTATAACCATTCAAAGTCCAGTGATGTACCAGTACATTTTTTTTTTTTTTATGAAGCCTGTGGGCTGAATGGGAAAAAAAGAGAGTTCTCTGCCAGAAAAAGTGTGTGGTATGCCCACCATTAGAATACCTCCCTGCAGCCACCCACTTCTAATGGTGGGCACACATGAAATGTGCCAACAAATATTATAAAATATACAGTAAAGGAAATAAGTATTTGATCCCCTGCTGATTTTGAATGTTTGCCCACTCACAAAGAAATGATCAGTCTAAAAATAGAATGGTAGGTGTATTGTAACACTGAGAGACAGAATAGCAACAATACATTCAAAAGAAATGCATGTTTAACAAATTATGCACTGATTTGCATGTTCATGAGGGAAATAAGTATTTGATCTCCTTCACAAAACATTACTTAGTACTCTGTGGCAAATCCCTTGTTGGCAATCACAGAGGTCAGACATTTCCTGTAGTTGGCCACCAGGTTTGCACACATTTCAGGAGGGATTTTGGCCCACTCCTCTTGGCAGATCCTCTCATCTGGTGGCTGACATTTGGCAACTCTCAACTTTCAGCTCCCTCCACAGATTTTCAATCGAATTAAGGTCTGGAGACTGTCTAGGCCACTCCAGTACCTTAATATGCTTCTTCTTTAGCCACTCCTTTGTTGCCTGGGCTGTGTGTTTTGGGTCATTGTCATGCTGGAACACCCATCCACGACCCATTTTCAGTGCCCTGGCTGAGGGAAGAAGGTTCTCACTCAAGATTTGATGGTACATTGCCCCATCCATTGTCCCTTTGATGCGGTGCAGTTGTCTTGTCCCCTTAGCAGAAAAACACCCCCAAATCAGAATGTTTCCACCACCATGTTTGACAGTTGGGATGGTGTTCTTGGGGTCATAGGCAGCATTCCTCCTCCTCCAAACATGGCGAGTTGAGTTGATGCCAAAGAGCTCGATTTTGGTCTCATCTGACCACAACACTTTCAACCAGTCCTCCTCTGCATCATTCAGATGTTCAGTGGAAAACTTCAGACGGGCCTGGACATGTGCTTTCTTGAGTAGAGGGACCTTACGGGCACTGCAGAATTTCAATCTTTGTCGGCGTAGTGTGTTACCAATTGTTTTCTTGGTGACTGTGATCCCAGCTGCCTGGAGATCATTGGCAAGATTTGTACTTTTTATTTATTTATTTTTTTTACTTCTTTTTTTTTTTTCAAACTTAATGTTTTAAAAACAGATGGTAGGGTCTCTCCAAATGCGATAGCCAGTTTCCTGACTAACATCTTTCGAGACCCTGTGTAAATATGCCCTGAACTGTACAGTGCTGTACTCTATACTAATACTCCACTAGTGTATGGTAGCGACGGAAGCAGTCCTTGATGCAGAGGCCAGGTTGGCCAGGACAGGAGGGACAAAAAAAGCGTCTGTCACGCCTAATTCCACGTCTGCTACAGACACATCTTTTTTGGGGGTTCCTTTGGGTTGGGTACCAGGAATGGCATCGGGAAAATGCCTCTCATGCAGCTGGCTAACTGCATCTAGGTTGGGGGTTGGGTTCCACAGCACCTTCTGGATACAAAAGGGCCATGATGATCTCTTCCTGGAATTTTAGGAAGGATCCACTATGTCCAGTTACTTTGTAAAGAACAAAAGCGTTCTATAAAGCCAATTGAAATAAATAAACAACACTTTTTTGTACCAGCGTCTGGCTTTTCAGGAAACTAACTACGGCTTCATCATCTGGTCGTTGAAGTCCACCACTCCCATGTTAAGGTTATAATCGTGGACACAGAGGGGCTTCTCAACAACACCAGCTGCCGTGGTAATTTGGATGGTCGTAGCTGCATGAATGGAAGACAGGAACAAAACATCCCGTTTGTCCTTCCACTTCACTGCGAGCAAATCTTTGTTTCTCAAGCAGGCTTTTTTCCCCTTTCGAAGACGGGTATTTACAAGCCGTTGGGGGAAGCCCTGGCGATTAGGTCGCACAGTGCGACATGCGCCAATTCCAAGATTGTACAAATGTCTAAATAGTGGCATGCTTGATTAAAAATTGGAAAAAGGATGACGCCAAGTCCCAAACTATCTTGCCACTGCTCCCCAAGTAGTCTGGGCATCCGGGGGGGCTCCACATGACTATCTTTTCCCTCATAAAAAACTGAAACTTATATGTATAGCCTGTTGCCCTCTCACAGGTCTTATACATCTTGACCCCATCTCTGGCATGCTTGCTGGGGATAAATTGTTTGAATGCAAGGCGGCCAGAAAAATTAATGAGGGACTCATCAATGCAGATGTTTTGATGGGGAGTATGCACATCTGCAAATTTTTGGTTAAAGTGATTTACGAGGGGCCGAATTTTGTGGAGCCGGTTAAATTCAGGGTCACCTCAAGGACGACAACAGAGTGTATTGTCGTTAAATGCATAAAACACATTATACTCTCATATCTATGCCTGGCCATGGCAACAGAGAACACGGGCATATGATGAATCAAGTCTGTGGACCAATACAACCGCAATTCATTTTTTTAGTAATGCCCATGTTGAGGGTTAGGCCCAAAAAAAATGTAAATTCAGAAACCATAATGAGTTTCCATGTGAATGTTCTGGCAAGGTTTGAATTTGGGTTGGCGGTGATAAATTGTTGTGCATATAAATTGCTTTGATCCACAATCAATGCATACAAATCTGAAAAATAGCTCCACAAAATCAAGGGGAGTAGTTAAATTTGCTATTTCCACCTTAGTTCCGGGTTGGGCAGTGAATGGGGGAAGTACAGGTGCTGCCGAATTTGTGGGCTGCCAATCGGGATTTGCAAGCACATCCAGAAGGATACTAGGGGCTCTATGGGCCTGTGTGCAAATTCTTGGTGGCTGTGGGACACTACTGCGCACATGCTGGGGGAGAAGGGGGGCATAGGGGCTAAACGCAGGTGCTGGCAGGTGTCGGGGCTGATCCCGCTAACGCTGCATTTTTGGGGATGTTATACTAATGTGAACGTTGGTATAGTGCTGATCTGATCAAAGATATTGATCCGTTCAGACACTATACTAGCAATGGAGTTTTAGTGTGCAAGTGAGGGTGTTCCTAGCAATCAAGGGGTTAAATGTGATTACTGGGGTACTAGCAGGCAATCTGAAGCTATCTGGGAGGGGCACTAACTGACACTAATGCTATCCGAAGTCACCAGCGACACTAATACAGTGATCAGTAAAAAATCTGTACACTGTAAATAATGACACTGGTGACAGGGTAGTGAAGGGGGTAACTGGAGAGGGCGGGGATCAATGGGTTAAATGTGACCTAGGTGTGGTCTAACTGAAAGTATAGTGCTTTGTACTCAATTTTTCTGTGTCTTCTCTCTTTGGGATGGAATGTGCCCAGGCAGAGAAGATTGACATCATATCCTGTCCTGTGTAACTTTCAACACAGGACAGGATAGGACAGGGACCAATAATCCGACTTCAGCCAGACATCACTGGCCGAAGTCGAATGATTGATCCCTCGGCGATTGAATCATGACACCCCTAAGTCGGCGCATTCCCCCTGCCCGCAAAAACATCAGGAGCGCAAATCGTGTATATAAATATATGTGATTTTGCGCAGCGGTGCCGCCCTGCCACAGTAAATGTACTTTGGCTGGTCGGCAACCGGATAACATCCAGCTATTCATAATGAATTTGGATCATCCTTTATGTTATCAAACACATTCAATTAGTGTAGATATAGTTTTTTAATGTACCCAGACCAATGTAGAAAACAAGCACAGAAGATAAGAAACAGATTCAGAAAATGCATCTGTTCAACATAAGGAATATGGCTAAATGAAATTCTTCAATCAGTGCATGCATCTGAAGCAAAACGAAAATTTCCAGCCTGCACATGTCTATGAGTTGATGAACCCCCAAGTTGTCACAGTTTGCCTGATCTCACATGCCAAAACAGTGGATTGCCAGAGACTGTTTTGCTCTGCAGTGTGTGAAGCAGGTGGTGTACCTGCAAGGAAATGTGTATTGCGTTGCAACCCTTAAAGAGACAGTACTCCATTTTTTTTTTTATTATCCATGCAAGGAACTCTGTTAAAAATCCATTGTGTGCCTGACTGCAGGGATGGGGCAGTCAAAACACAAAAAGGAAGCAATGTATGTTGAAATGAAAGAGCCTGTTATGGATGGAGGGGATTTTCCTGAGCAAGTCACACACAGGCAAGAGAGTCAGCCTATTTTTGAGTATGCTGTGGACTGGAGCATGCAGAATCTGACCACACTAGAGCAAGTGAAAGAGCAAAGCAAGCCATCACTGCAAGGAGAAAGTGGGTAGTTGTTCATACTCAGGATATGGGTCTTGTTGCCTGGGGCTAGCCAATCCACCCACATAGGCCTCTGCACACAGGGATACAATGTTGTCCTGACAGATGATGAAAATAAAAGACACTGTGCCTTTGTGTGACTACATTTTTTTGAACTTTTAACATTAGTAATAATAACTAGTAATAACTAATACCTATTAATGACATGTTATGCGCACATCTGAAGATTTAGTAAGAGCAGGGATGCTTGAAACTGTTGCTGATTTATTGCTAATACTGTGCTGTTGGGGGCTTGGCCAGGACCGGCATGTGAGAGGAAGCATCTCCCACAGCTCCCACAGTTGATCTGACTAGTTATCCTCCCCCAGCCTGTTTGTATCCCTGGTTCTGCTTCATACAGCTGGCTAACATCTCAGTGCCCTCGCGGGAATCGCCACCGGCCCTCGCAAAAGCAAGGAAGATTCGGCGGCCCAAGACATCCAAGATAGTGCTGCCGTGGCCCTATCACAGCAAACGCCATGGGCATTGGAGAAATCTAAAAATAAAGGCAACAAGTCGGCTAAGTACACATGACTCCAGGGCAAGGGACCCCACTGTGATATGCTGTACTATGCCCAAGTAAGCAGCAGACACACAGGAGGACTCTGAGCTCTTATTGCACCCAGTGAAGTGGAAGCGCGCGGCCATCTTGCCCGCTGACCCCTCTGCTGCTGATGTGGATTTATCTCGTGACTAGGAGGATGATGACCTTGAACAACCGTCTCTTGCTGAAATCCTGAGGGTGGTTCATAAATGTGAATACTCTCAAGGATCAGTTTGGGAAATTGCAGGAAGAGGTGTCACTGTTGCGGCACGATTTTCAAAAGATAAGGGAGAGAACAACAGCTGCAAAAGGTTGCATTAGCAACATAGAGGATCAGCTTCCTCCTCTGACCTGAGACACGCAGCATACCAACTGGCGAAGGATACAAATAACAGGGTGGAAGACAATGAGAACTGTCTCCACAGGAATAACATTCGTATGGTGGGTCTGCCCGAATGTGCTTGTTCTTCTGCTCTTCCCAATCTCCTGTCTTTTGTCTGTTTGAGCTTGGCCTCCCAAATTCTGGGATCATTTTGCCATGTGTGTATTGATGTGAGTTGGAACTACGGTGTCTTTGCATTGCCCAACCTTACTCCTACAGCTGCAAGACTGATGGAATTGCCTTGTGAGAACTGTTGGGGATCCAACATGTTGTACACCTTTACCAGCCATTCAGGTTCACTTGTGCTGTTACCTCAAGGACCTAATACTGCCAAACTTCTCTGTTTGATCCATTATGGATTACCATATTGTTCTGCATTATAACATGACAGAAGTCTCAGTGGTGTCATGGAATGTCAGGGGTTTACATAGCCCTCTTAAGCATACTATGATTTTCTCATGCCTGAAAAAATTGCAACCTGCCATTCTATGTTTCCAGGAGACCAACTTAAATGCTGATACTCAAAGCTGCCTCCGATATTCCTGGGTGGGTGTGCCTACCATTCCACACATACCTCATACTGTTCTTTAGACTTCCAGGTATATGATGTTAAGGTGGCCTTGGAAGGGCGCTTTGTCTTTTTGCATTGTCGTATAAGTACCTTGCAATGTATACTGGCTGCTGTGTATATCCCTCCTCCTTACACTAACGAGGTGCTCCAGCTCCTGATAACGTATTTGTCATTTGCCGACCTCCAATCACAATTTAACTTACCAACCATCTTTAACTTACCATCCTCCATGGTTCTATATTATATGCAATTAAGGCATGCCATTAAGGCTCAGAGTAATTCTTCTGAATGGGTCCTGTCACTTTACCCCCATTTTTAATCTTATTAGGGATTCTGAGACCTCTAAGGGTTTTATATCACTTTGTTATGTCATGCTTTTAACCATTGCTCTTAACTGCTCCTTCTAGAGCTCCGAGCACGTAGCCTCTCTCCATTGCTGAACTTCCTCCTGTGTGACGTCACGTCCGCCCAGCTTGCTGTTCACGCTGGTTACAGTCACTTTCGGTTCCAGTTGGGCGATAGTTTCCAGGACTCCTGACTATTCACAGCGTTCTGGATGCCCTCTACCACCTACCCCGCAGGACATGGATGATGGCTTTACAGCTAATTACACTGATGGGCTCATTTATCACCCCAAAATATATATATATATACAGTCAGGTCCATAAATATTGGGACATCGACACAATTCTAACATTTTTGGCTCTATACACCACCACAATGGATTTGAAATGAAACGAACAAGATGTGCTTTAACTGCAGACTGTCTGCTTTAATTTGAGGGTATTTACATCCAAATCAGGTGAACGGTGTAGGAATTACAACAGTTTGCATATGTGCCTCCCACTTATTAAGGAACCAAAAGTAATGGGACAGAATAATAATCATAAATCAAACTTTTACTTTTTAATACTTGGTTGCAAATCCTTTGCAGTCAATTAGAGCCTGAAGTCTGGAACGCATAGACATCACCAGACGCTGGGTTTTATCCCTGGTGATGCTCTGTCAGGCCTCTACTGCAACTGTCTTCAGTTCCTGCTTGTTCTTGGGGCATTTTCCCTTCAGTTTTGTCTTCAGCAAGTGAAATGCATGCTCAATCGGATTCAGGTCAGGTGATTGACTTGGCCATTGCATAACATTCCACTTCTTTCCCTTAAAAAACTCTTTGGTTGCTTTTGCAGTATGCTTTGGGTCATTGTCCATCTGCACTGTGAAGAGGCGTCCAATGAGTTGTGAAGCATTTGGCTGAATATGAGCAGATAATATTGCCCGAAACACTTCAGAATTCATCCTGCTGCTTTTGTCAGCAGTCACATCATCAATAAATACAAGAGAACCAGTTCCATTGGCAGCCATACATGCCCACGCCATGACACTACCACCACCATGCTTCACTGATGAGGTGGTATGCTTAGGATCATGAGCAATTCCTTTCCTTCTCCATACTCTTCTCTTCCCATCACTCTGGTACAAGTTGATCTTGGTCTCATCTGTCCATAGGATGTTGTTCCAGAACTGTGAAGGCTTTTTTAGATGTCGTTTGGCAAACTCTAATCTGGCCTTCCTGTTTTTGAGGCTCACCAATGGTTTACATCTTGTGGTGAACCTTCTGTATTCACTCTGGTGAAGTCTTCTCTTGATTATTGACTTTGACACACATACACCTACCTCCTGGAGAGTGTTCTTGACCTGGCCAACTGTTGTGAAGGGTGTTTTCTTCACCAGGGAAAGAATTCTTCGGTCATCCACCACAGTTGTTTTCCGTGGTCTTCCGGGTCTTTTGGTGTTGCTGAGCTCACCGGTGCGTTCCTTCTTTTTAAGAATGTTCCAAACAGTTGTTTTGGCCACGCCTAATGTTTTTGCTATCTCTCTGATGGGTTTGTTTTGTTTTTCAGCCTAATGATGGCTTGCTTCACTGATAGTGACAGCTCTTTGGATCTCATCTTGAGAGTTGACAGCAACAGATTACAAATGCAAATAGCACACTTGAAATGAACTCTGGACCTTTTATCTGCTCATTGTAATTGGGATAATGAGGAAATAACACACCTGGCCATGGAACGGCTGAGAAGCCAATTGTCCCATTACTTTTGGTCCCATAATAAGTGGGAGGCACATATGCAAACTGTTGTAATTCCTACACCGTTCACCTGATTTGGATGTAAATACCCTCAAATTAAAGCTGACAGTCTGCAGTTAAAGCACATCTTGTTCGTTTCATTTCAAATCCATTGTGGTGGTGTATAGAGCCAAAAATGTTAGAATTGTGTCGATGTCCCAATATTTATGGACCTGACTGTATATATATACAGTGGGGATCGAAAATTTGGGCACCCCAGCTAAAAATTTGTATTAATGTTCATAAAGAAGCCAAGGAAAGATGGAAAAATCTCCAAAAGGCATCACATTACAGATTGGACATTCTTATAATATGTCAACAAAAGTTAGATTTTATTTCCATCATTTACACTTTCAAAATAACAGAAAACAAAAAAATGGCGTCTGCAAAAGTTTGGGCACCCTGCAGAATTTATAGCATGGACTGCCCCCTTTGCAATGCTGAGACCTGCCAGTGTCATGGATTGTTCTCAATCATTGTCTGGGAAGACCAGGCGATGTCAATCTCAAAGGTTTTAAATGCCCATACTCATCTGACCTTGCCCCAACAATCAGCACCATGGGTTCTTCTAAGCAGTTGTCTAGAAAACTGAAACTGAAAATAGTTGACGCTCACAAAGCTGGAGAAGGCTATAAGAAGATAGCAAAGCGTTTTCAGATGTCAATATCCTCTGTTCGGAATGTAATTAAGAAATGGCAGTCATCAGGAACAGTGGAAGTTAAAGCAAGATCTGGAAGACCAAGAAAAATATCAGACAGAACAGCTCGCAGGATTGTGAGAAAAACAATTCAAAACCCACGTTTGACTGCACGATCCCTCCACAAAGATCTGGCAGACACTGGAGTTGTGGTACACTATTCCACCATAAAAAGATACTTGTATAAATATGGTCTTCATGGAAGAGTCATCAGAAGAAAACCTCTTCTACATCCTCACCACAAAAATCATCGTTTGAACTTTGCAAATGAACATATAGACAAGCCTGATGCATTTTGGAAACAAGTTCTGTGGACCGATGAGGTTAAAATTTAACTTTTTGGCCGGAATGAGCAAAGGTACGTTTGGAGAAGAAGGGGCACAGAATTTAATGAAAAGAACCTCTGTCCAACTGTTAAGCATGGGGTTGGATCAATCATGCTTTGGGGTTGTGTTGCAGCCAGTGGCACAGGGAACATCTCACGAGTAGAAGGAAAAATGGATTCAATAAAATTTCAGCAAATTTTGGATGGTAACTTGATGCCATCTGTGAAAAAGCTGAAGTTAAAGAGAGGGTGGCTTCTACAAATGGATAATGATCCTAAACACACCTCGAAATCCACGGGGGATTACATCAAGAGGCGTAAACTGAAGGTTTTGCCATGGCCTTCACAATCTCCTGACCTCAACATAATTTAAAATCTATGGATAGACCTTAAAAGAGCAGTGCGTGACAGACAACCCAGAAATCTCAAAGAACTGGAAGACTTTTGTAAGGAAGAATGGGCAAAGATACCTCAAACAAGAATTGAAAGACTCTTGGCTGGCTACAAAAAGCGTTTACAAGCTGTGATACTTGCCAAAGGGGGCAGTACAAGATATTAACTCTGCAGGGTGCCCAAACTTTTGCAGACGCCATTTTTTTGTTTTCTGTTATTTTGAAAGTGTAAATGATGGAAATAAAATCTAACTTTTGTTGACATATTATAAGAATGTCTAATCTGTAATTTGATGCCTTTTGGAGATTTTTCCATCTTTCCTTGGCTTCTTTATGCACATTAATACAAATTTTTAGCTGGGGTGCCCAAACTTTCGATCCCCACTGTGTGTGTGTGTATATATATGTATATGTGTATATATATATATATATATATATATATATATATATATATATATATATATATATATATATATATATATATATATATATGATTCGCACTCCCTCGTTTTTTACGCCCCTCCAAGATGGCATCAGATTGCCCGTCAGTACACCAGTAATCACATTTAACCCCTTGATTGCCAGGAACACGCTCATACACAATAAAACTCCATTGGTAGTATAGTGTCAGAACGGATCAATATCTTTGATCAGATCAGCACTATACCACATTAGTATAGCGTCCCAAAAAACGCAGCGTTAGCGGGATCAGCCTCGGCACCTGCCAGCACCTGCGTTTAGCCCCTACGCTTACCCCCCTTCTCCCCTAGCAAGTGCAGTGTCAGTAAGTCACTGTCACTTGATACATTGCACACAAAACCTCAGTGTTGGCAGAATCAGGCCTGATCTCTGTTAGCACTTGTCGGTAAATTTTGATGACTCTCATATGCAGCAGAATGCCAGTACTAGTGGTCACTTTTGGTGAACTGGCGAGCACCAGCAGTCTAGTACATCCTGGTCTTTCACATACCGCTTAGATTGTAAGCTCCCAGGATCAGGTCCTCCTAACCCTCTTGTATTGAACTGTATTGTTGCTGTATTGTCTCCCGTTAAATTGTAAAGCGCTGAGCAAACTGTTGTCGCTATATAAATCCTGTATAATAATAATACCAGCACTGCAGTATCACTTGGTGATGTGGCGAGTCCCATAAGTGCAGTACAAGCTGGTGTGATGGCGAACACAAGTATTGTCCTGCAACCACCAAGAATTTGTACACATGCCTGTAGATCCCTAAGTATCCTTCCGGATGTGCTTGCAAATCCTGATTGGCAGCCCACAAATTTTGCAGCACCCCTACTTCCCCCATTCACTGCCCAACCCGGAATTCAGGTGGAAATAGCAAATTTAACTCCTCCCCTTGATTTTTTGGAGCTGCTTTTCATGGAAGATCCCAAATTCAAACCTTGCCAGACCATTTGCATGGAAACTCATTACAGTTTCCGAATTTAGATTTTTTTGGGCCTAACCCTCAACATGGGCTTTACTAAAAAAATTAATTGTGGTTGTATTGGCCCACAGACCCGATTCATCATATGTCCGTGTTCTCTGCTGCCATGGCCAGGCATAGATAAGAGAGTATAATGTGTTTTATGCATTTCAACGACAATACACTCTGTCGTCCTCGAGGTGACCCTAAATTTGATCGGCTCCACAAAATTCAGCCCCTTGCAAATCACCTTAACCAAAAATTTGCAGATGTCTATACTCCCCAGCAAAAAATCTGCGTTCATGAGTCCCTCATTAATTTTTCTGGCCACCCTGCATTCAAACAATTTCTCCCCAGCAAGTGTGCCAGATATGGGGTCAAGATGTAAAAGACGTGTGAGAGGACAACAGGCTATACTTATATGTTTCGGATTTACGAGGGAAAAGATAGTCACGTGGAGCCCCTCGGATGCCCAGACTATATGAGGAGTAGTGGCAAGATAGTATGTGACTTGGTGTCATCCTTTTTGGTGTCATCCTTTTTCCATATGGGGTACCATTTATACGTGGACAATTTTTATTTTCGCATGTGGCACCGTGTGACCTAATGTGTGCCCACCATTAGAAGTGAGTGGATGCAGGGCGGTATATTTTAATGGTGGGCATACCACACTTTTTTTTTTCAGCAGAGATTTCTTCTCTTTTTTCCATTCAGTCCACATGCTGCATACAAAAAAAAAAAAAGAAAGAACATAGCATATATACCCAACAAGGACCAGCGACATACTGGTACATCACTGGACTGTGAATGGTTATACCACGATGATGCCTACAGCTGCAGGCATCATCCTGGTATCATTTTATTTCAGCTGGCAATTGGCTTTCATGCCACTAGGTTAATTAGCTGCAGGATTGCTTTTAAAAGCAGCGGGAGACAATACCCCCCCCCCCCCGCCCCCGCTGCCTTCCACGGCCTTTTCGGGCAGTCCCGAGCCATCGGGGGAACCTGAGAATGCAACCGGTGTTTCTGCCAGCTGACCATAGAGCTGATTGGAGACCAGAATGGTGCCAATCATCTCTATAGCCTAAGAAATCAGAAGCTACGAGCATTTCATCACTTCAGTTTCGCATGATATAAACAGCTCTATTTGTAAATTGGGAAAGCATCTGATCACACCGATCTTGGTTTGATTAGATAATGTAATGGCAGGGGAGATATCTAGAGTCTGATAGACCCCAGATTTCTGAAAAAAGAATATATGACAATGCCCATTGAAGTTATAGGGGATATTTGCATTCCCTGTGATAGCATTAAAAGTGATAAAAAAAAATTAAAGGGACAATGTAAAAATATTTAAAAAATCAAAATAACTTAAAAAAAAAAAGTACCCTCGCCCCCCCACACACGCGCACCTGCATTCGTGAGCGTTGACCTTATGCCAGTATGGAAACAGCAGTTGCACCATGCATGTGAGGTATCACTAGGAACGTCAGATCAAGGGCAGTAATTCTAACACTAGACCTCCTCTGTAAATCTAAAATGGTAGCTTGTAAAGGCTTTTAAAACGTTGCCTATGGATATTAAAAACGTATGCAGTTTGTCACCATTGCATGGGGCATGCGCAGTTTTAAAGCATGTCATGTTTGGTATCTATTTACTCGGCATACCATCATCTTTTATATATTACAAAATAATTGGCTAATATATTGTGTTTTTGTGCATTAAAAGTAAAAAAAAATTATTTTTTAAAAAAAAATTGGTTTGAAAAATCGCTGCACGAGTACTATGTGACATAAAAAATTGCAGCACCCACCATTTTGTTTCGGGTTTAAATTAATTTCCTAGCAAAATATACAAATTTTTTTCATGTGAACAAAAAGTGTCAGAAAAGGCTTGGTCTTCAGGTGGTTAGAATAGTGAATGATGTATGGCATAAACTTCTAATGCTGGGCATAAAATGCCCCCACCCCCAAAACGACCCCTTTTTGGAAAGTAGACACCCCAAACTATTTGCTGAGAGGCATGTTGAATCAATAGAAGAATTAATTTTTTTACCACAAGTTTTTGGAAAATGACAAATTTTTGTTTTTTTTTACACAAAATTGTCACTTAAATGATTTATTGCTCACACATGCCATGGGTATATGTGGAAAACTCTCCCCAAAATACATTCTGCTACTTCTTCAGAGTATGGGGGTACCACATGTGAGAGACGTTTTGGCAGTCTAGCCAAGTACAGGACCCCAAAATCCAATAAGCACCTTCAGGCTTTTTAAGGCCTTTATTTCCTCATTACACTTTTTGACTACCTATCACAGTTTCGGATGCCCTGAAATGCCAGGATAGCACCAAACCCCCCAAATTACCACTTTTTGGAAAGTAGACACCCCAAGGAATTTGATAAAAAGCATGGTGAGTATTTTGCAGATCTCATTTGTTGCCACAAGTTTTTGGAAAATGAAGAAAAAAAACAAATGTATTTTTTTCTTTTCTTTTTTTTATATTTCAAAACCTTGTGAGAAAAAATTAGATCTGCAAAATACTCACCATGCCTCTTTTTAAATTCCTTGGGGTGTCTACTTTCCAAAAAGGGGTCATTTGGGTGGTTTGGTGCTATCCTGGCATTTCAGGGCCTTCGAAACTGTGAAGAGAAAGAAGTGTAGTGAAGAAGTGAAATGAGGAAGTTACGCACCTTCAGGCTTTCAAAGTGGTCATTGGATTTCAGGCTCCTGTATGTAACTAGGCTCTCAAAAAGTCTCACACATGTGGTACCCCCATACTTGGTAGAAGTAGCAGAATGTATTTTAGGGTGTAATTCCACATATACCCATGACTTGTGCGAGAAATATGTCATTTAAATGAGAACTTTGTGTAAAAAAAAATGTTTTTGTCATTTTCCAGAAACTTGTGGAAAAAAATAAATCTTCTAGCTTAGGGTGTCTACTTTCCGAAAAGGGGTCATTTGGGGGTGTTTGTACTATCCTGGTATTTTAGCACCTCAAGAAATGTGATGGGCAGTCAGAAAGTAAAAGCTGTGTAAATTCCATTAGCTATACCATAGTTTGTAGATGCTATAACTTTCACACCAAGCAATCAATATACACTTATTGGGATTTTTTTAACCAAAAACATGTAGCAGAATACATTTTGGCCTAAATTTATGATATAATTTTAGTTTATGACCAAAATGAGAAAATATTGTTTTTTTCAAACATTTTTTTTTCTTTTAAAATGTTTCTGTTTATAGCGCCAAAAATAAAAAGTGCACAGGTGATCAAATTCCACCAAAAGAAAGCTCTATTTGTGTGAAAAAAGGACATAAATTTCATTTATGTACCGTATTGCATGACCACGCAATTGTCAGTTAAACTAGTGCAGCGCTGTATAGCAAACAAATTTTTAGAATTAATTTAATTGTCATTTTCTATTTCCCTTCTATCGAATATGCCATTTTTTTAGATATATGTTATTATATGTATACATACACACTCGTATACTATTTAACCCAAAAGCATTAGAGCTATTCTCTCGTGTGTTTTTATATAATTTTTTATATCTGTATTAATTCCTTTACGATGCAGGAAAACGTGTAGGTCCTTAGGACCCAGGAACTACTTGCCTCCCTCCCATTGATTCACACTATAAAAATGTCAGGGTACTATTGGGGCTCAGGTCTGAAGAAGGAGCCTATTGAGCATGCTCCGAAATGCATTACCGCCCCCTTCACCTCCTGCATCCGTCTCTGCTCTCCAAGCTTCATTTTGATCCACAGGCACATCCTGGACTCTATTTCCTGATCCTATAGACAGAGTTTGCTGCTGGATGGCTGGATGTCCCACCTGGATCTTATTACACCACATGATGAGTCTTTTTAACTGTTTATCTTGTAAGTGCAATTTATCTATTGTTTACTAAATAGATTGTCAATACTGCACTTAGAGGCGCCTTCCTCTCTTTTTCTTGTTACTGCATTAGAGCCTTGCTTCCACTCGAAGAAGAGCCTCAGTGTTACTGCTCCCATCCATCCATCCCTGATATCCATCTGGTACCTTTATCCTACAGCTACAGAGGTTGGGCTCTAACAAGCGCGCTCTATATAATATACATCACCCACTAACATGCAGTAAGGCGACCACTACACACCACACACTAGTATAGTGCACATACAATAACAACAAGGGGATAGATGCATGCCCTGGCCACTTTATTAGGTACACCTATTCAATTGCTTGGTAACACAATTTGCTAATCAGCCAATTACATGGCAGCAACTCAATGCATTTAGGCATGTAGAAATGGTGAAGACGACTTGCTAACTTTTAAACTGAGCATCAGATTGGGGAAGAAAGGGGATTTATGTGACTTTGAACAAGGCATGGTTGTTGGTGCCAGATAGGCTGGTCTGAGTATTAAAAAAAACTGATCTACTGGGATTTTCGCACACAACCATCTCTAGGGTTTACAGAGAATGGTCTGAAAAAGAGAAAATATCCAGTGAATGGCAGTTGTGTGGAAGAAAATGCCTTGTTGATGTCAGAGGATAATGGGCAGACTGGTTGCTGCAACATTCAGATGGTTGGATAGGAATTTGGTGTAAACTGCATGAAAGCATTGATCCATCCTGCCTTGTATCAATAGTTCAGGTTGTTTCTTAGCACTAGCAAGGTGTACCTAATGAAGTGGCTAGTTAGTGTATACATGTCACCAATCTCTGTATATACGCTGTATATACTGTGTGTATGTATGTATACAGTATATATATATATATATATATATATATATATATATATATATATATATATACACACACACACAGTACAGTATTTATCGCTATGGACAACAATAGTAAACCATTAAACACAGAAAAACTTGCCTAATAACCCTTGCTTCTGGCCTAGCATTAACTCTACCATGGGCAGAACATGTGGCCTCAGACTCTCTCCCTCTATTTACTTCTTCCTTCTGGAGTTATAATTATTTCTGTGATAAGCAGCGCAACTATTAAGAAATATAGACAGTAGAGGGCAGCAGATTCCTACAACAGTAATAAATTATTTCTGGGCCACAAAGTAGTATATGTTTATGGTTGGCTTTTTTTTTTTAGAAATATTGTTTAGTGTCACTTTTAATTGTTGAGAAAAAATCTAGTGTTTTTCTTTTTCTTTTGCGCACATTTTTTGATGAAAAATGTCTGCTTCCCTGTCAGCATATCTGTTCTCAGTAGTTCATGCTGCAAATGTCAGTAAGTATATTTACCATCTGAAGGAATTTTGTGTAGTTTTATATGTGGGAAGGGTGAGAATCATTACATTTAAATCAAAGGTCACTCAGCCCGTCTCCCTTATTCCCAGTAACCATTTCCCGTCTGCAGTGTACTGCGGACGAGCAGTAGCTGCAGGCAAAGTGACGTACCCGTACATTGCTGTTCTCTTCCGGGTTTAGAGAGCACATACGCACTGACCCCCGCTGTCATTCATTGTAGGAGGTGTATGTCAGCAGGTCTCGGCAGGTCTCCGCCGATCTCCTACAGTGAATGGAGATGCAGAGCTGTAGATGTGTAAATACAGGCACAGTATCTAGCTGGTTCTTCTCTCCCTGGAACCATTTTGTTCCAGAGAGAGAAGAAAGACGTCACACGTGAGTAAAAGCAGCACACTGCACACACACACTTTAGATAGACATTTTAAACCCTTGATTGCCAAATTCAACCCTTTGATTGCCCCCTGTCATCCTGCCAGTGCCATTAGTAGTGTCAGTGTACAGTATTTTTCACTGATCACTGTATTAGTGCCACTAGCGACGTCAGATAGCATCCCTCCCAGCTAGGGTCAGCTAGCGTTAGATTGCCTGCATACTATCGTACTCACGCTATAGGTCGCTGATCACCGTCATTACTAGTATAGTGTTTGTACGGATCAATATAGTAATCATGAACAAAACTATACCATTGCCCCCTTACTGTTAGTGTCCCCAAAAACGCAGTGGTAGCAGGATCATCTCTGTTCGGTGCCAGCACTAGCGTTTAGCCCCAACGCGCCCTCCAACCCCTAACAAGAAGTGCAGTGTCAGTATAATTTCTGTCACCTATAATACATTGCACACAAAACCACAGTGTTCACAGAATCAGGCCTGATCTCTGTTAGCACTTGCCGGTAACTCTTTTGTAGTGGTTTAAGCAGAAAAGACCTACCAGATTCTGAGAATGTCGGGTGAGAGCAAAGGGGAAGACTCCCTGACACAATTTGCCTCAGAATACGGACCTGTAGACAGCAGTGGCACCCTCACAGATAGCTCGAACAATGGAGAAGAGGTCCCTGTTAAGTTCAGGCATACCCGACCCCATGAAGCTGAGTGACAGTGCTAGTGCCGCACTACCTTTTGGTGAACTGGCGAGCACCAGTGGCCTAGTATATCCTGGTCTTTTTTATACCAGCACTGAAGTTGGTGATGTGGTGAGTCCCATAAGTGCAGTACAAACTGGTGTGGTAGCGAGCACAAGCAGTGTGCCGCAGCCACTAAGAATTTGCACACAGGCCCGTAGAGCCTCTAGTCTCCTTTCCGGACACGCTTGCAAATCCTGATTGGCAGCCCACAGATTCTGCAGCACCCATACTTGCCCCATTCACTGCCCAACCCGGAATTCAGGTGGAAACAGCACATTTAACTCCCCTTGATTTTATGAAGCTGTTTTTCACAGATTTGTATAATTTGATTGTGGACCAAAGCAGTTTATATGCTCAACAATATATCGCCACAATTAAGCACACAGCTGATCAAATACTACCAAAAGAAAGCTCTATTTGTATGAAAAAAAATACATAAATGTAATTTATGTACAGTATTGCATGACTGCACAATTGTCAGTTAAACTAGTGCAGAGCTGTATAGCAAAAAATGGCATAAATTGTAGTATCTATACCATAGCTTGTAGACGCTATAACTTTCACACAAAGCAATCAATATACACTTATTTGGATTTTGTTTACCAAAGACATGTAGCTGAATACATTTTGGCCTAAATTTATGACTAACTTTGAGTTTACTATACATTTTTTACAGGCGAAAGTAAAAATATAGTTTTTTTTCAAAATTTTTTTGTTTATAGCATGAAAAATAAAAAGCACACAGGTGATAAAATACCAACAAACTGAGTCAAGTCCTTGCTCAAGTAAAGAAATGGACTTATACCCCATTCACACTGGGTGTGACTTGTCATGTAATGATGATATCGGTGACTTTTCTAGATTCCCTATAATGAACAATAAACAAAACCCAATAAACATTCATAAATAAATAAAGCAAAATGTCCCAAAAACTGGTCACCGTCCTACAAGGAAAACCAAATCCAGAAAGGCTTGTAGGTGATCCAGATGTCGATTTTCAAACTCCTTGTAAACCTCCAAAAAAACAACAAAAAGCTCCAAATAGTGTATTACCCTTCAATTAGATAATCACTAGTGACTATAGGTGTAACATGCAAACTGCAAGGTGTGCACACGCCACACGTACAAATAGCAACAAAACACACAAAAAAAAAAAAAAAAGATATATATATATATATATATATATATATATATATATATATATAAAAAAAATATAAATTATAGTGAACATAATATCACATCAATACATATCCGTGATCACCTCCGCAAAGTGGGAACTAGTAAACACTTCAAAGCAAACCAGTGAAATGCTCAGTGATCACCTCTAACCGGTGAGAGATTGCATAATTACCCTAATGAACGAATGACATGCTTTGTACATAAAATAATGGCAGTCTTCAAAAGCTTCCTATTCCTCCTTTTCACTCCATCATATTTTCCTCGAATAAAGGGGAGATAGTCAGTGGTAAATAGTAAAGTCAGTAGGAGATGAAAGTGAAGTGAATCATACTTCAAAAAGACATCCTTCACCTAATGGGATGAGGGGAAGGTTTCCTCCTTTCCAAAACGGGGTTCCGCTTAAATCGCCCTATAGGAATAATGGAAGAAAGAATTTCAAGTCTTATAGTCCACCATACCAAGCCTACAATGTTCCGGTTTATAATAAGTTTCAACCTTTAGGAGGCTGGAAGAATAACTATCACAATAGTTCTCGAGGGAATAGGGCAGGGGGGGATTCCAGAGGAATTTTTTCCAGAGGGACTACAGAGGTCGCCCCCGGGTCCAGTAGAAAGAATACCTTATTATTCCCCATGGTGGGGAAATGGAGGTCAGAGGAAACAACCATTTTATCACAAGAGGGAATGGGAAAACGGTCCGATACAAAGGGAAGAATCAGGAGAGAGACCTCAAAATCAGAAGGTAGAAAGTGAACAAACGGAAGAGAAAAGAAAGGTAGGAGAGGGAATATACAATCTAAGTGCCACTCCCCTTACGGAAAATAAGATAAAAGTTCTGGACAATGGGTTGAAATTTGAACAAATTTGAAGCTTTTATTGATATTAATAAATACATTAGAAAATTAAATATTAAAAAATATTTCACTTCACTACCAGGTCCTACTACACTGGCCAATGGAAATTCAAGATCGATTTTTGTCCATAGTAATCTGAGGAACAAATCCACGTTTAATCCAGCAAATTCAAGGAATCAAAACATGGATGTGTTCAAACAAATGGTGATAGATGATCTATATAAATTGGAGGTTAAGAAAATTAGGGAAGAAGAATCCCTCCACCAAGGCCTTATGACACTTAAAAATAAGAAAAATATAGTCATAAGACTGGCGGACAATGGAGGATGGGTAGTGGTTATGGACAGAAGCAAATATAAAGAGGAAATGAATTTGATTTTAGGTGACTCAGACACATATACTAAGATTTTTAAGAATCCAATTTTACTTTATAAAAAGCAGCTTAAAAATTGATTAATAAAGCAAGAGAATATAAAATTTTAAATGAAAAGGAGGCAGCTTACCTAATCCCCTCACATTGTAGGATTCCTTTTATCTATATTTTACCTAAAAATCCATAAAAGCCTGACCAAGCCCCCAGGAAGACCAATCATTAATGGAATTGGATCCATACAGTCAAGGATTGGAGAATATGTGGATTTATACCTTCAGCCTATTGTAAAAAAAGATGCCTTCGTATATAAAAGATAGTCAAGACGTTATAGAACTAGTGAAAGGGATGGAAGTGTCACAAGAGACTTTTCTTGTGACCATAGATGTGAACTCCCTTTATACAAGCATCAGACATCATGATGGAATTAATGCCATCAGATGGGGCTTAAAGAAATTTACTAGTCTGCACATTAAACAAAGGAAGGTAATCTTGCAATTACTGGAATTTAGTATGAAAAAAAAAATTATTTCTGGTATAAGGATGAGTTTTATGAACAGAGAAAGGGCGTGGCGATGGGCGCCAAATTTGCCCCGAGCCTGGCAAATATTTTTCTAGCTAAATGGGAAGAAAATGTGATCTTTGGAAAAGAATGGGAAGGTCTACGCGTCTGGAAGAGATTCATAGACGATATTTTGCTGATTTGGGAAGGTACAGAAAATAATTTAAATATATTTCTGGACTTTATTGTAAATAATGAGTATGATTTGGGTTTTACGTGGAATATAATTACAGAGTCAGTCAACTTTCTAGATTTAAATATTTTTAAGCTCAACAATAAATTAAATTAAAAAATTTTTTTTAAAGAAACTGACAGAAATGGATACATTCCGGTTAACAGTTGCCACCATCCCCAATGGATTCGGGGAATTCCTAAAGGACAGTTTACAAGGATAATGAGAAACTGCTCGAGATTGGAGGATTATATTTCCCAATCAGAAATAATTAAAGAAATATTTATATCAAAGGGATGTGATGAAAAGGAGCTAGAGAAAACGAGATTTAAAGTGAGTCGAAATTACTTGGGGGAAGGAAAAATTAAGAATAATAAGACTATAAAGGAAGAAGGTAACAAAAAAGCCGAATATGCACTTATTTCAAAATATAATTGTCAGTACAAAGAAGTGGAAAATATTTTTAGTAGATATTGGCCAATTTTAAAGAAGGATACAATTTTAGGATCGGTTTTACCAAAAAAATCACCATTCATCTATAGGAAGAGTTCAAATCTGAGGAGTGTACTGGTAAAGGGAGTTATCTCTCCCCCCAAAAAAAGTCTAAGGATGTTTGATTTAAATGGCTTTTATCCTTGTAAAAAATGTAAAATGTGCAGAACGACAGGGATGAAGGAAAGAATAATTGTAAATTTTAAATCAGTAGTAACTGGTGAAGAATTTACGATTAAAAAAATTAATTTCATGTAATACGAAGTATGTTACATACATATTGGAGTGCCCTTGACAATTCCAATATGTAGGAAGAACGAAAAGAAATTTAAGTGAAAGATTGAAAGAACATGTAGCAAATATTAAAAATGGTAAAAAAGAGCATAGTGTTTCTCGACATTTTAAGGAATTCCATAACTTGGATCCGAGTAAAATTTAATTTTCTGGAATAGATACAGTTGATGCCCATTGGAGGGGTAGTAATAGAATACAAAGCATTTCACAAAATGAGACGTTTTGGATTTTTAGATTAAATACCCTTAAACCAAAAGGTCTCAATATAGAACTGGATTTAAACTGTTTCATTTTGGATTTTTAGAGGGGATTAGCTTGAGGTGATTGTAGCCGTATTAGTGCACTTGCGACAGAAACAATTCAGTACTGTCCGTGATACTTTTTTTATTTGCACTAACATACAATTTTGAGGACAAGCTTTCGGGGTATGTCCCCTTCTTCAAGGTCCAAGCAGTACTGTTACAAAGTTTTAGCAGAATGTTAGAAGATATGTGCGGATTGAGAAAAAAAAAGCAGAAAGAAACACAAGCCTAAGGTTAGCCTAGAGATAAGAACAGCAAAGCAAAAAGCAAAGACTGTGGGGGGGGGGGGGGGGGAACAGCACTCACAGAGGGAGTCATAAATATGTTGGATAATGACTGAGGAATCCCATGTCCAAATTAAGGCCGTTATCTCTTGTGTCAAATAGAATTATCATTCTTAGTTCAAAAGTTTTTCTTTCCTGGATGGATTTGAAATTTCCTTTAAGAACTAAAACATTGAGGTCTTCCATTGTGTGGTCTGGTTGTGCGAAACGGTGTCCCACAGGTGTGCAGGAGTCATCTTCTTTATGTTCCTTGATGGTATGCCTGTGCAGATTCATCCTTGTTTGCAACTTCTGTCCTGTTTCGCCAACATAACATCCTTTGCTACACTTTCTGCACTGGATAAGGTACACAACATTACTGGAGGTGCAGCTGTATGATCTGGAGATATTGAAGAACCCTTTTGAGTGTTTGACACTTTTTGATGGATTGATTTGGTTGCACAGTTTGCAGCATTTTTTATTGCAGGGTTTGCTTCCATTATTTGTGACATCTTGATCAGAAGGAAGTTTCCTACTGATTAGTTTATTTCTGAGGTTGGGGGGTTGTCTGAAGGCCAGTATTGGAGGTTGCTGGAATATTTTTTTCAGAGTTCCATCCTCTGTTATGATGGGTTGTAAATCTTTGATTATTTTTCTTATTCTTTCTAGTGCTGGATTATATGTGGTTACTAAAGGTACACGGTTGTTTGTTTTTTTCGCTTTGTACTGAAGCAGATTTTCTCTTCGGGTTCTCAAGGCTGTGTTTATGCTGGTGCTGATAGTTTTGTCCTTGTAACCTTTCTTATGGAAGGAGTCTGCTAGTGTCCCAAGATGTGTAGGTAGTTGCATCTGTCAGTGGGTTTCCTGTATATTGAGGTGTGAAGCGTATCATCCCTGATGTATACTGTGGTGTCTAGGAAGTTGACATGTGTATTTGAGTATTCCATTTTTAGTTTGATTGATGGATGAAAAGTGTTGAAAAATTGTTTTAGGTGTTCTTCACCTTCTGTCCATATGATGAAAATATCATCAATATAGTGATAGTATCTGTATAGGGGATTAGAATATTTATTTATTTTCTGGATTTTATACATATTAAAAATTATTTTAAAACAATTTTTAAATTATTTTAGTATATTGTTAGTCTATTGAATATGTTATTAGAATACTATGGCATTGGGTAGCCATGGTTTTGCATTGGGCTACTTCCTACCACTGATTTCCCAGGGAATGAATTTATATGTATTTGGGGATAGAGCCACCATTAGGCCATTTTTAGGTAGTTTATTAACCTCCTTAGCGGTTTTCCCGAGTGTAGCTCGGGGTAAAATCTCAGTACCAAGAGCGGTAACCCCGAGCTACACTCGGGCTTACCATGCGGCGTTGCTCAGGGGGTCCCTGCAGCACTTACCTTGTCCTTCGCTCCCGCGATGTGTCCCCTGCAGCGTCCCTGGCCATCTCCTCCAGCCAATGCCGGCATCCAGCTTCCGTGTTCTGGTCCCTGTGACGTCGGGACGTACGGGCGCCGGAACCGGCGGGAAATTAGAAATTTTTTAAAAATATCATTTTTGCTGTCATTGCTGTTTCAATGCATTTCACATATATTTTGTCCCTACTGCTTTGTCCTGTGCCCTGCCTGCATTTTGACTGTTCTTTCTGCCTGGAAACTTAGATAAGTCCATGGCGTCCAAAAAGCGTTCCTTTATGTCAAAAGCAGTTTTAGAACAGCTAGAGAACAGCGATAGTAAATCAGAACCACTTGCAGAATTGAGTGATAATGATTCGTGGGGAAATTCGTCATCAGACACTGAAAACGATTTTGCGACTTTGCTCAGCGATGTGCAAATTTGCCTCTGTATTTCAAATTTCAGTGTTTTTGGTTTGATTATATTATTGAATTAAATTTATTATTATATTATTATTTTTTATGATTATTTATAAAATTATAATTTATGATTTCGTGTTTCAAGTTTTATCATATCCGGAATGTTTACTAGACTCTTGTTCGTACAGATTTCAGTGAGTTATTCCTAAAAATTACAGCCTACAATAAAAAACTACATATTTCCATGCAAAAAAATGGTATCGCTTTCAGCACAAAAAATTGGAAAGAATCATACCGCCAAGGAGGTTAATGTTTGGAGTATTTTTGGATCATAAATTCAACATTGTTCATTCTATTTTATTTTATCCATTAGGATGTTAATCTCTGTAAGGGAGTTTAGGCATATGGAATAGTAATTATAATGTCTACCAGCAGAGGGAGTTTTTAATGAAGTTCACTTATATCTATACAATAAATATATAAATAGGTTTTTAAGAGATTTTATAGATTTTATGGGTTTTACGGATTCATCTATTATATGTATGTTTAATAATATTTTAGATTGGTATACTGAACTATAAGATATGTATAGCAGTGTTTTCCAGATGAGAGATGGTGTGATTGGAAAGATTTAGTGAGAGCTAAATATCATTATTGTGTAGGGCTGTGATTATTGACTTATGATTGCAATATGATTACAGTATAGAGGTTTAAAGTATTGGAATATGAACATAAAAATGCGGCCAATTTTTCCATATAATAAGATGGCGGTCCGGGCGTTCTACCCTTAATTCAGGACAGAATGTAAGGAACCGCCTCCCAGATGTCTTGATCCCTTGAAAAAGTCTAGGAAATGACGAAACGTGTTGGGTCACATGACGTCTGACACACCTACGCCAACCGGAAGTGCGATCGCGGCCATTTTGAGAGTGGGCACATGCTGGTTTTTTTAATCAAGGATTACCACAATGGAGCCCTGAGGACTGGATATTGAACTCTGCCTATTTTTATGAAAGAAATCTTTATTAGAAGTTTGTGTATTTACTATTTACCACTGACTACCTCCCCTTTACTCGAGGAAAATATGAAGGAGTGAAAAGGAGGAATAGGAAACTTTTGAAGAGTGCCATTATTTTATGTACAAAGCATGTCATTCATTCATTAGGGTAATTATGCAATCTCTTACCAGTTGGAGGTGATCTCTGAGCATTTCACTGGTTTGCTTTGAAGTGTTTACTAGTTCCCACTTTGTGGAGGTGATCATCGATATGTATTGATGTGATATTTTGTTCACTATAATTTATATTTTTATATATATATATATTTATTTATTTTTTTCGTGTGTGTTTTGTTGCTATTTGCACGTGTGGCGTGTGCACACCTTGCAGTTTGCATGTTACACCTATAGTCACTAGTTATTATCTAATTGAAGGGTACTACACTATTTGGAGCTTTTTGTTTTTTTGGAGGTTTACAAGGAGTTTGAAAATCGACATCTGGATCACCTACAAGCCTTTCTGGATTTGGTTTTCCTTGTAGGACAGTGACCAGTTTTTGGGACATTTTGCTTTATTTATGAATGTTTATTGGGTTTTGTTTATTGTTCATTATAGGGAATCTAGAAAAGTCACTGATATCATTGTTACTTACTTTCTAGGGTGAAAGTTTTACTTTTCTTTTTGGGATATTTGTAGTATCTTAGCTTAGGAAAGTGCGGTTTTATATTTTATTTTATTTGTCATGTGATGACTTGACAGATCAAAGTCACATGACAAGTTGCACCCTACTTGCCATTATGGAACCATTCAAATTGGTGCGACTCGAGTCCCAGCAACTTTGAAAAAGGTTCCTGCACTATTTTTGTGCGATTTCATGTGTGACTTGCATTGACATTTGAGTATCAAGTTGCACAGATGTCAAAAAGATGCACATGAAGTCTCACTGATCGTGGGCTTTGAAATCACGCTGAAGTAGCATGACTTCAGAGCTGCACCTGGTGTAAACTGGGGCTTAGTGTTGTAAGAGCAACTTGAGGAGATTACTCTTCCTCTCTGGACAGTCCAAGCAAAGTCCTTTTACTAAGAATTAAATACACTAAGCTCTCCAAGACACTGGATGCTTTGTGTCTTTTAAGCTCACGGCTAACTCTCTAATACCAGAAGGGTGGCAACAGCACACAGTCTGTAGGATCTCTCACAACTGCCTGTACTAACAAATGTCTTCAGACAATTGGTTGCCTCCTTCCAGACACTTGCCCCCTGTGACACCCAACTATGTGGTTTGGTTAATACTGAGTTCTCACCCTTAGAGCCAGCAGTGGATATATGCAGCATCAGACCGATGATGCATCTACCTAGGTAAGTATTTGTTAAAAAATTATAACAAATTCCCATACTTCTCTTTTAAGTCACAAGACCTAAAATGACATTAAATGCACAGTTTACAGTATGTACAATATGTAAAATATAGATTAATTTACTTCTCAACCTCTCGTTTTAGGCTGGTATGATTCGCACAGACAAGGATGAATTTTTCATAGAGCCACTAGAGAAAGATAAAAAAGAAGAGGAGAGCGGAAGATCACATATTGTGTATCGCCGATCAGCTATCATAAAATCCTTTCCAAGTCAGAATGTTGACATTCACCATAATGGTAAGTCTCTGATACTAATCATTAATGACATTCATAATAAACTATTTTCTGTCACTTATTGTCTGCTTCATAAAAGGAAAAAGGTAGGGTTTTTGAGTATGAGATTTAAGACATGTCATTTGCTGGACTGGGTGGGTATAGGCAGCTTGTCATAATAGAAATAATCAATATGGATGGTTTCTAAGATAGAACTGAAGCCCAGATTTGCAGTTTTTAATACATTGTGCATTTCAATAATTCAATCATATATTCAGTCAGTAAAATACAGTCAACTTTCATTTCCATTATCCTGTATTTTCAATTGCAGGATACAAATAATTTAAGTTACTGTGCATTACTGGATAGAAAACATATACAGTACTTATGTAGTAAATTTTGCCCAGTTTACACTGTTATGCTTCATTTTGGTGGCATAATGTTTAAAATTTAAGAAATATAATCCTATGTTTTCATCACAGCTAAAACTGGCCATAGACAACAGTCATCTAACCGTGCCTAAAGGCACAGCTTAAATACGTAAAAAATAAGGTAGTAAGCATTTCATTGTTTTGTATCTTTTTGGCTGCTTTGCAGTAAAGCAAGGAAATGAAAAATACTACAATATTAATATATTTTTACTACAGAAGAATGCTTCATATACAAACTACTCACAATTGCTGGAAAACAATACAATACATATAGAGTACTACAAATATGCCTACAACACGCATGCACAAGCTATTTAATCTTCCTAGCAAATAGGAATTTACAATGATCTCTATGTTATAGGGATACAATAAAAAGTCACTTAACCTGCATTATAATGACTTCATAGTATCTGTAGCAACCAGGACTCCAGACTAGTCAAGTAATTACAGGAAACCAGGTCCTCTTGTAGTGTAGATTTACTGTCCTCCCCTGGTGAATTCCCCTCTGGCATAATCTTTTTAGGTCCTATGGAACTTCCCACTGGCACAGTTTTCTTTGGTCTTATGGAGTCCCCCTTCCAGCTTGTGGTGCTATCCTTTTATTTAGAAAGTTTGGGTAGCCATCAGGGGCGAACTGACAACTCATGGGGCCCCCCGGGCAATAGGGGATAATGGGGCCCCTATGTCCTCGCTCACACTCAAACTACACCCAAAAAAGCCTATGAACTGTACCAGGGGCATCTCATGGGGCTCCCTACTGATCCCAGGCCCTCGAGCAGTGCCCGAATGGTCAGTCCACCCCTGGTAGCCATTCCCACATGGGCTAATCCCTTTACCTCTTCTTTTTTACATTGGTTTCTATGAGAGAAGAATTTTCTAACTTCAAACTCTAGATGGTACTGTAATACCATATGTCAAAAAGTCAAGCTCTTGTTTACTTTTATTAACAAACAGAATACACTGATCAGCACTGCAACCTATTGGCTGCATGTGCAGATCGAGGAATTATTTACTAATAAGACAGTTCATGAGAACATAGTTAACATCTCATGAACGAGATCAGCCATACACGGTTTGAAATTTGGATAGTTCCTGCTAAACTGGGCGAATTTTGATCTATGTATGGCAGACTTTAGTTTTGGTGTAGTGAATGCCTCTAAAACTATTGGAGCATCTAAAAATGTGTACATGCCCACTGAATAGTTTACATTTCCCAATGTATAACATTTTCCCATTGTATTAGAGGACAGCATGATCAACAGATTTTTTTAGGTACAGTTGTGACCAAAATTATTCAACCCCCAATGCTGTAAAGGGGTTTAGGGACTATAGTGTACATTTGGAATTGTATTCAGAATCAAATCCTACAAGGACGTTGTAACTACCCAAATGCAACTAAAATGACATCAATTGTTTATGTAATACAGTAGTAAATGGTTCTTATGTGGTTTCTTCATTGCCACAATTATTCAACCCCTTAAAGACTACCACTCTGAAGAACAGAGGTTCATACAGGTGCTTTCCATCAGGTATTGAAAACACCTGTGGATGTCACCGAGCAGCAATCAAGCATAATAAGCACCAATTAGGCAGCTTTAAAATGACTGTGATACTCAGCTCCTTCTAGACATTTACTGGTGTGGTTACAAACATGGTGAAGGCAAGAGAATGGTCCAGGAAGACAAGAGAAGAGGTGATTTCTCTTCACAGGAAGGGCAATGGCTATAAGAAGATTGCAAAGATGTTAAACATACCAAGAGACACCTTAGGAAGCATCATTCGCAAATTCAAGGCAAAGGGCACTGTTGAAACGCTACCTGGTCGTGGCAGAAAGAAGATGCTGACTTCGACTGCTGTGCGCTACCTGAAGCGTAGAGTGGAGAGAAGTCCCCGTGTGACTGCTGAGGAACTGAGAAAAGATTTGTCAGATGTGGGTACAGAAGTTTCAGCCCAGACAATAAGACGCACACTGCGTAATGAAGGCCTCCGTGCCAGAACTCCCAGGCGTACCCCCTTGCTGTCTCCAAAGAATAAGAAGAGTCGACTGCAGTATGCCAAAAGCCATGTGGACAAACCACAAAAGTTGTGGGATAGTGTTCTGTGGACTGATGAAACAAAATTAGAACTGTTTGGGCCCATGGATCAACGCTATGTTTGGAGGAGGAAGAACAAGGCCTATGATGAAAAGAACACCTTGCCTACTGTGAAGCATGGTGGAGGGTCAATCATGCTTTGGGGCTGTTTTGCTTCTGCAGGTACAGGGAAGCTTCAGCGTGTGCAAGGTACCATGAATTCTCTTCAGTACCAGGAGATATTGGATGGAAACGTGATGCAGTCCGTCACACACCTGAGGCTTGGGAGACGTTGGACCTTTCAACAGGACAATGATCCCAAGCATACCTCCAAGTCCACTAGAGCATGGTTGCAGAGGAAAGGCTGGAACATTTTGGAGTGGCCATCGCAGTCACCAGACTTAAATCCGATTGAGAACCTCTGGTGGGACTTAAAGAAAGCAGTTGCAGTGCGCAAGCCTAAGAATGTGACTGAACTGGAGGCCTTTGCCCATGAAGAATGGGCGAAGATACCCGTAGATCGCTGCAAGACACTTGTGTCAAGCTATGCTTCACGTTTAAAAGCTGTTATAACTGTAAAAGGATGCTGTACTAAGTACTAAGATTGAATGTCACTTGGGGGTTGAATAAAACTGATAATGCTGTGAGCACAGAAAAGACATTTGTGGTTATTTCATTATAACTGTTATGTTATATTTGTCTGACCTACAAGTGCCTCTTTAATGTAAATGTAAGCAAGATGACTGAATGATCAAAAGCAATGTCAAACTGGCCAAAACACTCAATTTCAGTGGGGGTTGAATAATTTTGGTCACAACTGTAAGTCTGAAAAATCATTGAAGCTCTATCTATCTATCTATCTATCTATCTATCTATCTATCTATCTATCTATCTATCTATCTATCTATGTATCTACAGTATGTCATAGGAAGAAGTGACTTGTTACCTGTTACGCCTTAGGAACAATATGTAAATACTAAATTTTGCAATCCAGCTGTAGAATCTGCGCCTGAGCCTGTCACCCTCTCATATGGAGTACTTTGGCTATTGGCCTACAATGCTTGTGGGCCCAATTGACCAAGTTCATCAACACAGGATCAATTGACACAACTTCAGCCATCTTTTGTGATTTTTTTTTTTGTCTGCTACTCTATTGTAGATCTTGATGACTGGTACTAAGAGCACTGCGTGTAAACATGCATCACCTTTATGGTGCAGGAGTGAGCTTCTTTCAATGTGTAGTCCCAGATTTCCTTGTCTCTCACACCACTTTTCAATGAATAATCCAGTTATTGAACCTCCACGTGGGCATCCAAGTTGTCAGTCCTTCAAAGACTGCCCAGCTGTGGGTGTATATGGTGACATGGAACTAAAAATTCCCCTGAAGAGTCCTTAGTACAACTTTCAACTTTGCTTACTGATTGGATCCTCCAATTCCAGTCTCAAGACTGTGTCTGTACTTGGGTAGAAGTATGCTGCTGGCCATTGATGCCCAGAAAAGGTGACTATGGCTAAGTCATCAGAGAATAGTCCTGACCCCTGCACTTTTTCTGACAGAGACTCAAAACTTGGAGGCTCTTGAATAGGGGATAGCTGAAGCACAGGAATTTCTTTTTCTTATTGGGTCACGTTGGAATGTCTCTAACATCCCCAGCTATAGTACCGTCTCTTTCCTGAAGGTACCACTTCTATTTAATCAGTGTCTGGTTTTGGGCTGCAGTTACCATAGTGGTCAGTCCATCGTCTCTCACCCATCCTGGCAATGCAATATAAATGGTGTAATGGTCTCTACATGTTGAAGTGTTGTGTAGGCTGCAAACAGGTACTTATTTAGGGGCATGTATATTTTTCTATCCCTCTGTCAGTTGCTTTACCAAAAGCAAATTGGTATTGCACTTTGTCCTTTTCATTTGGCTGCGACATAACCCAGTGATATGGTTCCATCTTGTTCCAATATGTCCAGCTTAAGGTGGAACTTTACCCTCAACATGATGAAAAATAATGCACTTTAGCAAGAGAAATACATTCCACATTAATTCCACATTATGCTACCAAAATTGGTGTGTGTTGTAGCTTTCCTCCAGCATTGCTCCTGCTTCTTCTTGCTGAGACTGCCATTTTGCTGAAGCCCAACACCCCTGAGCAGCAGTAAAGCTTTTGGCTGTCAGCAGATCAGCCTCTACATTTAAAGCACAGTGCCAAAAAATAGAGAGCAACTGGGCATGTGCAGAGCAGGGTGAAATAGTGTATTAGTGTATTTAAATAGTATGGGCACTTATTTTAATGTTTTACATAGCTATACCTGCAAAATGGGCCAACCTGAAATGATCTAGCAGGGCATAATTTTCTGACTAAAGTTCCACTTTAAATGGTACCCTGGTCCTAGTCCTTGATGCTGCAAGATGGCTTGTTTAGCAGTAAGAAATGCAGTCTGCCGCTCTAAACCCCATGAGAACTCAGTATTTTTCATGGTTACATTGTGTATATTGTAGGTCTCACCAATCAGTCCAAGATGTGGGATGATTGATCTTCAGAATCCTACAACTCAAATGAATTTATGTCCCACTTTTTTTGTAGTAAAGGACAAATATCCCTGGTTATTTTACACAACTGTCTTATAATTTTTCTTCGGTAGCCCAGTCCACAATTCCCATGACTTTAACCTCTGTGGCAAGTCCATGAATTTTGTCTATGTTTACAGCCCACACACTCCAAGTGCTGTATCAGAAAATTTAGTGGTCCCTTACATCTTCTTTTGTCCCAGAGATCATGATGTCATTGATGTAGTGATATTAAAATTCAGGGTACCTAAATCTCAGGCAATTAGTTTATGACACATAGTTGGAGATTTAAGGTTGCCTTGAAGAAGCACGGTATTGCCCAAAAGATATTAGGCACATGTAATACTCCAGATATGTATAGGATCAGGGGGAGATCCAATCAGTATATGGAAAGGAAACAGAGTAACAAAGGTGCAGGGATAAGAAAGATAGTAGCACGTTTATGTACCAAACAATAGCATCACTTACATACATGGATAAAAACGGTGTGCAGCTCACGGTGTAGGGAGGAAGATGACAGCATGGCCTGCATGATCACAGAAACCTACACAATCGATAAGCCACAAAGCAAGGTTCTAAACCCACCAAGGAGGATAATCGTGTTCATGACTGCTTCCCTCTGCTCTTCCACACACAAGGCAGTCACAGCACACAATGGAGAGTAGGTGGCAATATGTTTCAGAAGCCCAGTCCCCTTTGTAAAGGCAGCCTGAAGGGGAAACAGAGCTGGATTTATAGCACAGCTCGGGAAGGAGTGTGCACTGCATTTGACAGCTTAGCAGTGCTGATAGTGAAACTACATCATCAATGGAAAATTAAATAATCAATAGTGTACAGTATGCAATTGGGGACATGATTATGATATATAAAATAGTAATAAAAAATTAGTAAAAATCTAAGTGTAGCATCACTCATTAAGGAGCTGCTTGGTAATTTTGTTTTTTTTGTTCTGTGCATCTATCTACTCCAAGAACAACCTCCACCACTCTGACACACCTGGTTGAATAAAAATCACTTCAGGTATGAATAAAGGCAGAAGTGTAGAATACCTTTAACCTGGCTGTGGGCTATTACCAGTATATTTCCACACACCCATTTGGTGGTAAACACACTTAATCTATTAATGCAAATTATAATAAATGGCTGTTAGAACATGAATGAGCAAATTAGGACACTGCTTGACAGAGTAATTGCTATGTGTAGTGGTAAAAAGAATCAGGTTCAATACCACTAACTAGAATCGATATGTAAATTAGCAATTCAGCAATAAACAATGTAAATAAACTTTAAATGCAGTTAGAATGATAACACTACACTGGTTTTGAGTGCACTCTAAGGGATTGGCCAGGGTACGACGGAGCACCTCCTAAGAGGTACCTTTGGCACACGTTATAGCAGTCAATAAGGTCTGCAGGCAGTATTAAAATTATGGAGTAGCTGATTAGGTGGTTCCTAATGGCTCAGTCTCTAGGGATGGTAGAAGGCAATGTCTGACAGGCCCTCTCACCTTCACCAGACCCAGTGTTACCACAGCAATGATCCCTCTGGCTGAATGTCCACCTGGGTTGCCTGGGCGACTCTGTTCTGAAGTGCAGCAAGCCTGTATCCTGGCAGTGGTTCAGTCTCTCTCTGCACACAGGTCACAGCTCTGTACTCTGGTCCTTGGTATAGTAGAGGGTGCTCCTGCGGCTCAGTCTCGCTCACCCCCTTCTCATCAGTTTTGCCTCCACCAGCTTTGATACTCGTATCACCCAACACCCAAACTCTTCCCAGGCAAAACTGGTTCTCTCCTATCTCACCTAATCCTTGCTGCTGCCAAGCTTTTTGGGAGCTGTAGTCCAAACGCCATGATCACCAATAGGCAGCGCTGTCTGCCTATTGGTGATCATGGCCCATGAATCCTCCTTGTTAACTGGTCTCTTGCTGATACCGGGGGGAGGACAGATCAGATGGCAAGCCAGGATTATACAACCTGCCCCCGTAAGCCACTCTGTTTCTCACATGTCCCACCACTACTGACAGAGGGAGAAAGGAGCGAGCAGGAGATCAACATGCAACCCGCTGCTGTGCCTATCTACTGTCACAGGGTCACTGCTAAATTCAGCCTGGCGGGAAGAGAAAGCAGGGAGGAGGTCGGCTTCTCTTGATACACACTCCCTCCACCAAAGGAAAGAAAGAGTCCATTTGTGTATGTCCATAACCTGGTACATTGGGAGGCAAAGCAGGTCAGTACATACACTCATCTTAAACTAAAAAATGCACGCACTAAATTGTGGCGATATGCTAAATTTTCTTTATATAGTCCATCAGGCAGTAGTGCTAGAAGGGATCAGACAATGGACAATTAGTCACTAGGAGTGGTGCAATGCAATACTTAGTCCAATAATCCACTTTAAGCGCTTAGGAAAGCTCATTTACAGTTAGGTCCATATACATTTGGACACAGACACAATTTTAGTTTTTTTCAGGTATTTACCAAAACATATTCAAGCTATAGTTATATAATGGATATGGACTGAAATTGCACACTCTCAGGTTTTAATTTGAATACATCCAAATTCGAGGAAGGGTTTAGGAATTACGGCTCTTAAGAGTAGTCATCCCCCCTTTTTCAAGGGACCAAAAGTAATTGGACAATTGAATCAAAGGCTGTTTCATGGCCAAGTGTGTGGAATCTATTGCTGGGAACCTACAGCATGCGTTTAAAGGAGCTGTCCATGCAAGTGAAACAGGCCCATTGTAAGGCTTCAAAAATGAAACAAATCCATCAGAGAGATAGCAGCAACATTAGGAGTGGCCAAATAAACAGTGTGGTACATTCTGAGGAAAGAAGAATGTACTGGTGAGCTCAGCAACATAAAAAGGCACGGACGTCCATGGAAGACAACAGTGGTGGACGATCGCAGGATCGCAATATGGTAAATATGGTAAAGTAAAACCCATTCACAACATTCAGACAAGTGAAGGAATCTCTCCAGGAAGTGATCATATCATTGTCAAAGTCTACAATCAAGAGAAGACTTCACGAGAGCAAATATAGAGGGTGCAAACCATTCATAAGCCTGAAGAATAAAAAGCCTGATTAGACTTTGCCAAAAAACATCTAAAAAAGCCAGACCAGTTCTGGAAAAGCATTCTTTGGATGGATAAACTAAGATTAATCTGTACCAGAATGACGGGGAAGAAAAAAGTGTGGAGAAAGCTTGGAACAGCTCATGATCCAACGCACACAATGTCATCTGTAAAACATGGTGGAGGCAATGTGATGGCATGGGCATGCATGGCTTCCAGTGGCACTGGGTCATTGGTGTTTATTGATGATGTGACAGAAGACAGAAGCAGCTGTCAGCCCAGATTCAGCCAAATGCAGCAAAGTTGATTGGACAAAATAAACAATGATCCTCCTGCGCTAAAAATGGAGCCTTAACCCTAAAGCTGCTGACACTAACCTTATACCCAATAAGTGAAGTGACTCATAAATACAATACCCTCAGGGTAGTATGCGCTGCTCAGGCCTCTTATAATACACAGCAAACCTCTCCCAAGATCATAGATATGGCCCCCACGCCAGAAGTGACGTCACCGCGCACCCGGAAATACCTCCTTGCGTACCGACGCGTTGCGTCGCGCTTGACGTGTTACTTCCTCAGGGTATACACCCATGGAGGCAGAGACTCCATATATAGGTGCATGGTAACCAATCAACAACTGGGGGCGGAACTCCGGTGGCCATTTTATTGGAGTCCGCTCCCTCGGTTGCCAAATACACTGTTACGGTGACACATAAACAGAAAATAATATGATAAAAAACGGGTCAACACTGACGGCAAAGACGGAATACCCAAAGACCACCCAGACCCCTATTCTCCATAATAACAATACTATAAAAAGGTACCAATCAATATAATCAGGGGCCATATAACAAAAATCCTATGGCTCAATATCCCATACCAAAAATGTATAGTGTATCAGCCAACCCTCCTATAAATAGTATGGATATATAAAAAAACACACAAATCCCCCACATGAATATGAGCCATTAATAAAAACATAGATTACACAAAACCCACAAAAACCTAAACACCCCCCACTACATATTAAACATAAAATCTCATAAAAACAGAGACACGGGACATCACAATCCGAAAAAAAATATATAATGAATACTCATGTAGACACCCTTAACTTGGGTTTACAAAAAATTACTAAAAACATAAATATATATAAAACAATAGTACATTAAATCTCTAAAATAATATACATATTCATAACAGATCACTACATATACACATATATAGATATATAAATACAACAATGCCAGATGGTACTTTAAATAACAAAAATCGGCCGTAGGAATTGCTCATCACGAAAACTTATTTTAAAGGGGTGGACCGGAATGGGTACATTCCCCTAGATAGCTGCAACTACCCCCCATGGCTGTTAAATATTCTGAAGGGACAGTTTATCCGTTTACGTAGGAATTGCACATTGCAAGATGATTATATAGAACAGGTTAAAATTATTGGGGAGAGGTTTGAGAAAAAAGGTTATTCACAAGAATACATTGAAAAAGGAATGAAGGATGTAGGTGAAATGGATAGATCCATATTTCTGAAAGATAAGGTTAAGGAGAATAGTGATAACGACCAGTTAGCCATAATTTTAGATTTTAATGTACATTATAAAATGGTGGAAAAATTTTTTAGAAAGCATTGGCCGATTTTAAAAGCGGATCCTGTTTTGAATAAAATTTTATCAGATTGCCCCAAATTCACATATAGAACGGCACCTACTATTAGAACTAGGGTGGTTAGGAATGTGATAGATCCACCTGGTATCAGTAAGGGGGTGATTGTTTTTAGACCAAAAAGGTTTTTTTCCCTTGCAGGAATTGCTATGCTTGTAAAGAAACGAAAGGGAGTAATAAGAAGATGAAATCATTTCGGGCAAATACCACAGGAAGGGAGTTCATTATTCAGGATTTCATTTCATGTAGGACTGAGGGGGTGGTATATTGCTTGGAATGCTCATGTGGTCTTCAGTATGTGAGGAGGACGAAGAGACCACTATGGAAGCGATTACGTGAGCATGTGCAGAATATAAAAAAGGGGTTTCCTAAGCACCGTGTGCCCAGACATTTTTTGGCTTACCATAATAAAGACCCCTCCTCATTTTTGGGGCATAGAGAAATATAAAGGCCATTGGAGAGGGAGTAACAAGATACGTTTCCCTTAGCAGAACAGAGTCCATGTGGATAAATGATATGAGAACGCAGGTTCCTAGAGGCCTGAACGTGGACTTTGATTTAATTTGTTTTATTAGTGATTTTTAGGTGTAGAGCGCTGATTAAGTGTTCTTGCATGGCAAGACCACTTACTGTTATCTCACATATATATTCTTATTATTATTAGCCAAATTTACCACCCTAACTCCTCCCACAGTTTTTACACTACATATACAGTAATATACTGAAACGTGCGGATTGTCCCCGATTGGTGTGGTATTACTTTGTGGAACGTTTCGCCGAATGGTTCACCAAATATCTGCATTTTTGTGGTGAATTGGTCCCATAGGAATGAATGGCGGAATGTTCAAAACTAGAGTGGGAGCTGAAAAATCAGGACATGATTTCTAAACTGCCATCACTCCCTCATTTTCAAGCCCACCTACACAAATCTTATAACAAAACGTTCAGCTATCCCTGCTGCCACTAAAAATGTCCACAGCTAGGCCATAGTTCTGATAGTTTTCATAATATGACCATTTGTTTGCAACTCATGCCACCCATTGACATTCATTGAAACTCCACTCTAGCCACCTCAAATTTGAAGGGCAATTTCTAAACTGCGACTGTGCCTTCATTTTTAATATTTCCAAGACATGCATCAAAATGTAGGTCTGGGTCTTGTGATTCTCACAATATAAAGCTCTTCGGTGTAGGATTTATAATTTTTAAACTACAACCGTTTGAAGATGGCAACCGCCAGTGAAGTGAGAAAGTTGGAGTAGTTTGTTTTTAACCGCTCTTCTCTGCCCTTGCTGTAGAGTGAGTTGCCATAGGAACCCAGGTGTGTGAGCAGGCAGCAGAGTGACAAGCCACTCCACCCAGTTACTCCGCCCACTGGTGGAGGCAAGCACACTTCACACAATTTCCCCAGAAATTGTAGCTTTTCTAGTTTTATTTAAAGTACCATCTGGCATTGCTGTATTTATATATCTATATATGTGTATATGTAGTGATCTGTTATGAATATGTATATTATTTTAGAGATTTAATGTACTACTGTTTTATACTAATTTTTATACTATTTTTTATTTATATATATTTATGTTTTTAGTACTTTTTTGTAAACCCAAGTTAAGGGTGTCTACATGGGTATTCATTATACATTTTTTTCAGATTGTGATGTCCCGTGTTTCTGTTTTTATGAGATTTTATGTTTAATATGTAGTGGGGGGTGTTTAGGTTTTTGTGGGTTTTGTGTAATCTATGTTTTTATTAATGGCTCATATTCATGTGGGGGATTTGTGTGTTTTTTTTATATATCCATACTATTTATAGGAGGGTTGGCTGATACACTATACATTTTTGGTATGGGGTATTGAGCCATAGGATTTTTGTTATGTGGCCCCTGATTATATTTAATTGGTACCTTTTTATAGTATTGTTATTATGGAGAATAGGGGTCTGGGTGGTCTTTGGGTATTCCATCTTTGCCATCAGTATTGACCCATTTTTTATCATATTATTTTCTGTTTATGTGTCACCGTAACGGTGTATTTGACAACCGAGGGAGCGGACTCCAATAAAATGGCCGCCGGAGTTCCGCCTCCGGTGGTTGTTTGGTTACCATGCACCTATATATGGAGTCTCTGCCTCCATGGGCGTATACCCTGAGGAAGTCACGTGTCAAGCGTGACGCAAAGCGTCGGTACGCGAGGAGGTATTTCCGGGTGCGCGGTGACGTCACTTCCGGCGTGGGGGCCATATCTTTGATCCTGGGAGAGGTTTGCTGTGCATTATACGGAGGCCTGAGGAGTGCATACTACCCTGAGGGGAGCCTGTGAGGAATCTGCCCTTAATAGGATTGGTTTAATCCTCTGAGCGAGCTGACCCTGTGGGGTCGATGTAAGGAGGTGAGGGGGCATTTTGGCCACTAAAGCATTATCACGTATTGGTCACTTACACAGACAATTGCATGAGAGTTGAGTTGGAACACCATCATTGGATATATATATTATATATATACCCCGTTTGTGGTCTTGCTTATGATGATACGTTTTATGATATACCTGTATTAATTTGTTTTTTGGTGTGTTAATCACTATTGCATTATATATCACTTGCACTTGTTATATTCCCACAGATGGAATTCACGTGTTGCACAATTGTTTGTGTATCCCTTTTGTGCATTTAGGGGGATTGAGTGTGTCACTATTTGTTTAATATTTCTTTAGCGCTACACTTTGTATTTAAAAGTTGATTGGACGGCGCTTCACAGTACAGATGGGCAATGATCCAAAACACACTGCAAAAGTAACCCAGGAGCTTTCGAAGGAAAATAAGTGGAAGATTCTGCAATGGCTGAGTCAATCACCTGTTCTCAACTCAATTGAGCATGCATTTCACTTGCTGAAGGCAAAACTAAAGGCAGAAAGACCCACAAAGAACAACTGAAGATAGCTGCAGTTAAAGCCTGGCAAAGCATCAGAAAGGAGGAAAGCCAGTCTTTGGTAATGTCCATGGGTTCCAGACTTAAGGCAGTCATTGCCAGTAAAGGATTCTCAACAAAATATTAAAACTGAACATTTTATTTATGATTATATTCATTTGTCCAATTACATTTGAGCCCCTGAAAGTGGAGGTACTGTGTATATAAATGGTTCCTAACATTTGTACTTAATATTTCAATGTTCAATATTTCAATGTTTAACCCCTTGAATTAAAGATGAAAGTCTGCACTTTAAATTAATTTGGATTGTTTTGTTTTAATTTATTCTGATGGCATACAGAACCAAAAGTATGAAAATTGTGCCTGTGTCCAATATAAATGGAACTAACTGTAGGTGTACCACCTCCGGTCTGCGGCTTCCACCCTGGTTGATGACATCACTTCTGGAGTGTTGGCTCCGAGGATCGGACTGTCTGCCTTGGCACGTTCATCCACACCAGCTAAATTTGGTCAGCCATCCAGTCATCCATCCTCTCATGACTCCGCTGCCAGTACACTTTTAGTGGCCTGGGTCTGCCATCCTCGTTTGACGGAGATGACTTATTGTTCTGACCCATGATCATATCCTACCATTAACTTGTCACCATCCAGTATATGGGATAATGTACTGAGTTTGTGTGGAGTCATCCACATCATCATCAGCTTGTGGCAGAGAATCCAGACATTTTATTCCCGTGGCTTGGTATGTTTACATTATGTGGATTATTTACCATAGGAACTTTCTATTGACTGGATTCACAGTGTGTTAATAATTGCTTATATGATGCATACCTTCTAGTGTGCTGTGAATTTACACCTATATAAGCTTTCCTAAGCACTTAGTGTGGATTATTGGACTAAGCATTACATACATAGGAGAACAAGCAATTGACATACATATATAAATCTGGCAAGAGAGCCTCCTACCATTTGTCATAAGAAGTGAGGGTGTCTTGCCCACTAGCCACTAGATGTGCCAGGGGGTGAGTTGGCGTTGCCCTCCACTGAATATGTAATAGGAAGGGTCAACATGTCGTGAGTTCTTTTGAGAGGTGAAAATAGCTTCCTCAGAACTTTTACCTAAGTCCTTCTTTTAGAGGGCAGATTATTCATTTATGTCTCTGCTATTTGGGCTTTTATGGTTCTGGTTCACTTGGCTCTTCCTCTAGCATTATATTTACTGTAGCTGAGAAGCTCCTGCACCACCATACAGTCAGAACCTGGAAGAACTTCCTGGCTTGCCAAGGAGGAGCTCTGTGGCATAAATTCTGAAGCCTCAGGCTTGAGGGTCCAGTATCTGTCTCCAGAAGGAGGAGGATTGGCAGTCTCTGACATTGTAGACAGCCATAACCAGTCCATGCCCATCTTTTCTTCCTCATTGTCCTCATCTATGGTTGGTGTAATTTTCAGTGCTGTTGTAGGCATACACGATAGCTGCAATGTGTCTGCTCCAATGCTGTTCTTCTCAGCAGAAAGAGTCCCAAGCATATCTAGGAGAGTGTGAATAAATTGTTCTGGCTGGGGATCCCCTTGAGGATGATAGGGGTCTGTTATTGACTTCTGAATACCTAAGAGGTCTAACAGTCTCTTAATGAGTCCACTGTCAAAGTCTCTTCCTTGGTCAGAGTGAATTAGTTTAGGTAGGCCGTAGTAGACAAAGAACTTTTCTATAAGAACTTTGGCCACCATAGATGCTTACTGGTCTTTGGTTGGGAATGCTTGGGCATACCGGGTGAAGTGATCAGTTACCACCAAGATATTATTCTGCCACTCGAGTCCGACTGTAGACACAAAAGTTCAATGCACACCAATTACATTGGTCCCTGACTTTGAAGATGGCCCATTGGGGCAGCTCTGCTGGGTAAAGTCTTCATCTGTATACATCATATGCAAGAGTAACAGTATACCTTGACTTCAGCCTGCAAGCTGGGCCAATAGAAGCTGTCTGTCACTAATTTTAACGTTCTTTGAGGCCCTAAGTGACCGTGATTGTCATGTAAGGCAGTCAGCACAGTCTCTCTATGATTTCATGGCAAGAATAGCTGCCACTTATCTTAAGGATCATCCAGGGGCCCCTTCAGTAGATCACCCCATTGCGTAGCTGCATCCGATCCCATTCTTTGTGTACTAGCTGTACTTCTTTTGGAGAGTTTGTGAGTAGTAGGTCTGGACATTGACCTCCTAGGGCCTTCAATGTTAAACTGCAGAGGGGGTCCTCCATCTGGTCCTTGCTTAAGTCTTTGATTGAAATCTTAGTTAGGCCTTCGTCCCTGACCTGGGAAATGTCACAGTAGTATTTGGGAACACCTTCCACTGAGACTCCGATGGCTTCAGCCCTTGTTGCACTTCTGGCACTATACTCCTATCCTTGACATGTATGCCTTCTGGTGTTAGCTGAGTCCATTCTCCAGAGTTATATGGCCTCCTCGACAAGGCATCAGCAACTCCTGTTCCCGACCTCCAGATGGTACTTCAGGCTTAAAGTGATACTAAACCCAGGACCCTGTATTCACTGTACCTGCTCTCCCACAGTACACACAACATGGAAATGCAATTATTTTAGTAAGTATAAACTGTTTTAAATACGTTTTCTCATCAGCAATTAGAGCAGTCTTGTGACTTCAGCAGAGCACTGGTTAAAGCTTGTAGGAAGAGTTTTCTTTCTCTTTCTTTGTTCTAGTACGATGTGAAACCTCTGATCTTCTGTCTGGACAGTGCTGATTGCATGCACTCTCCCAAGAAAAAAAAAAACCTCTATAGCAATACACACCAAACTGAGCATGTGCATGTGACCATGGGTTCAGTCTGTATCAGGTGGTCATTTCAACAAGAGGAGGGGCAGAGAAGAAAGGATCAAACAGTCTTTTTACATAATGCGGAGGATTAACCCCTTAGGTCCCACAGTGAGTATAACAAGCATGCTTTGCTGCATATACAGACTGATTTTACTGTTGAGGGTTTAGTAACACTTTAACGAAATCCCGATGTGGCAGCTAACCACCTGTGTCCAGTGGCATCCAGCTTGGCTGTGGTAAGAATGTATGTGATTGGGTTATTGATCCCTGAGGTTTCCTGGGTCCTCTGGGTTTGTTTGACTTGTTTTGTTGAGTCTGGGTCATCGTCGTCATTCTCATTCCTCAGCAACTCATTGAGGGATCGAGCTATTTTAGCAAATCTCTCAACAAATCTCCTGTAGTTTGAGCAAAATCCAAGAAACGACCTAAGCTGTCACGTTGGTAGGTCTTGGCCAGGAGGTGACAGCTTCCAGCTTCTGGGGGTCAGTAGCTACACCTTCAGCTGAGACAATGTGCCTGAGGTAATCTTTAACCCTTCATCATGAAGTCTCTTCAGGATCTTCTCCAAGACCTCTGCATGCTCTTCAAGGGTTCTGCCGAAGACAGAGATATCATCCAGGTACACCAAATCTTCGATTAGGTTCATGTCCTCTACTGTCTTCTCTGTCAATCTCAGGTAAGTTTTCTGGAGCACCAGACAGACCTTGGGGAATTCTGTCAAATTCAAAGAACCCTAATGGGATGATGAAAGCTGTCTTCTCTCTATCTTTTGGGTGCATGGGGATTTGATAGTACCCACTTTTTAAGTCCAGTACACTGAACCAAAGGCTCTGCAAGGCATCTTCTATCTTTGAAGTGGTGTGGTACTGGTCAGGGATAGTTCTCCTGTTCAGTGTGTGTAATATCCAGTAGTCAATGCACAACCTCAGGGGACCATTCTTCTTCCATACCACCACTATGGGGAAGGCATAAGGGCTCTGTGACTCTTAGATGATGCCCGCTTTTCTTAGCTCTGCCAGTTGCTCATGGAGATCTTCTAGATCATGCAGTGGGATCCATCAAAACCTTTTCCTTGAATGGCTTGTTTTTTTGGAGGTGAATTCGGTGTTGGGCACTTTTTGCACACCCCACATCGAATTCACTCTTTTGTTCTGTGGACAGAACTTCTCTATTGGGATCCCATCTTTTGTTCCCCTCACCAAAACTGAAGGCGAGACTGAAATGGCTGTAGTCACTTGTTCTTGCAACATTCAGGTCCATAATTTCACTGATGAGTCAGTGATGTTGTGGACACTGACTGGAATCTTCATGACTTTGTTTTAAGGCCTAAGTTAACGCTACTTCTGGGATTACTTCCACTCCTATGTCCTCAACCCAAGTGTTGACTTCAAGGACAACAAAGGGTCCTGGTTGATTCCAGATGAGCTTGACTGATATGCCACTTCTCCTGGCTGTAATATCTTCTCGCTTCACCATAACTTCCCCACTCCTTCCACTAGGGCATTCTGTTCTTGAACCAGGCACTGATGCACTTGCCATAGCAAGGGGTGTATATTCTTGGTTGGATTGCCAGTCTTTGAGATAAAAGGAGTGAGTAGTCTCCTGACAAGATCAGTGTTTATTCCTTCTATCAGGAAACTCTTGTTGGCTCCAGGTGGGTGATGTTTTGGCTGTTTTGCCACCACACGTATTTACTTGGTTCTATCGAAGATTATAAATGTAACTAGAAAATCTACAATTTCTGGGGAAATTGTGTAAAGTGTTCTTGCCGCATCCTTTACCAAGTAATGATGACATGTAAGCAGTGCACATTGCAAGCCTGACAGAGGGAGAAATGCATTTCAGCTTGTATTTACCATCTCACAGTCCAGCCTGTGTGACTCAGCTGCGTGTGAGTCATGTTTGGTTGCTAGAGAAACTCACTCTGTCAGGAATGTCATTAGCTGTGCTCTGAACAGGCTTTTTAAACTTGGCAAGTTCACTGGCGATTGCCATCTTCAAACGCTTGTAGTTTTAAAAGTATAAAAGCTACCGTGAAAAGGTTGATAGTGTGACAATCACAAGAAAAATACCTACAGTTTGATGTATAGTATGTCTCTGAAAGATAAAAAATGAAGGCACAGTCGCAGTTTAAAAACGTCCCTTAAAATGTCTGGTGTCTACAGTGGAGTTTCAATGAAAGTCAATGGGAGGGGTGATGTGCAAACAAATGGTCATATTCTGAAAACTATCAAGAGTATGTCCTAGCCGTGAACATTTTTAGTGACAGCAGGGTTAGCTGAACGTTTTGATATAAGATATGTGTAGGTGGGCTTGAAAATGAAAGAGTGATGGCAGTTTACAAATCATGTTCTGATTTTTCCTTACACCCTGTAGCTTTGTCATTTCTCACTCTAGTTGCTCAATGCATTCCTATGGGAAAATTTCGCCACAAAAACGGCGATATTTCGTGAACGATTTGGCGAAACGTTCCACAAAGTAATAGCAATCCGATCGGGAACAATCCGCACGTTTTGATATATTACTTGTCTTTGTAGTGTAAAAACTGTGGGAGGAGTTAGCGTGGCAAATTTGCTATAATAATAAGAACTAGACAATCTACAATTTCTGGGGAAATTGTGTAAAGTGTTCTTGCCGCAACCTTTACCAAATGATTGATGAAATGTAAGCAGTGCACATTGCAAGCCTGATAGTGAGAAATGCATTTCAGCTTGTATTTTGAAGCTCACAGTCCAGCCTCGTGAGTCATCTGCCTCTTGAGTGACCTTTGGTTGCTGCACCTGGAGAGGGCGGAGTAGGCTCACTGTGCTGAGACAGCTGGGTTGCTATGACAACTCACTCTGAGAGGAATGTCAGCATGCCTGTTCTAAACAGGCTTTTTAAACTTGCCAAGTTCAATTGCGTGCTAAAATTAGTATTACTTAAATATTAAAGAAAAGAAACATAGTGTCTTCTCCGGGATATCAATTATTTATTTTTATTTTAATTTTATTTTAATTTTAATTTTAATTTTATTTTATTTTTAATTTTATTTTAATTTTAATTTTTATTTTATTTTATTTTTAATTTTATTTTTATTTTAATTTTATTTTAATTTTTATTTTTATTTTATTTTATTTTATTTTTAATTTTATTTTTATTTTAATTTTATTTTTATTTTATTTTTATTTTATTTTTATTTTAATTTTAATTTTATGTTAATTTTAATTTTATTTTTATTTTAATTTTATTTTATGTTTTAATTTTATGTTAATTTTATGTTAATTTTATTTTTATTTTAATTTTTTTTTTAATTTTAATTTTATTTTAATTTTAATTTTATTTTAATTTTTATTTTATTTTTATCCAGACTGAATAATAATACCATCTCATTTATACAGAAGGAACTGTCATTCCCACTGCAAATATTTTTTATTTATTTTAATTTTAATTTAATTTTTATTTTATTTTTAATTTTATTTTTATTTTAATTTTAATTTAATTTTAATTTTTAATTTTATTTTTATTTTAATTTTATTTTATTTTTTTATTTTAATTTTATTTTATTTTTATCCAGACTGAATAATAACACCATCTCATTTATACAGAAGGAACTGTCATTCCCACTGCAAATATTTTTTATTTTTTATTTATATTTTTCATTCATAGTTTTTGTTTTTTCACGTTGATAAATTAATTTATTTTATATATTTACACAAATCATATATTTAAGTATAATTAATTGATGTAATTATTTGATTATCGGTGGTACACTTATGAATTCATTATATCACATAAGGTAGAATATATTGGAGCGCGGTACACTACTGGCATTCGTGAACATTTTTAGTGACAGCAGGGTTAGCTGAACGTTTTGATATAAGATATGTGTAGGTGGGCTTGAAAATGACACAGTGATGGCAGTTTACAAATCATGTTCTGATTTTTCCTTCCACACTGCAGCTTTCTCACTTCTCACTCTAATGTGACTCAGCTGCCCCCTGAGTGACCTTTGCTTGCACCTGTTACCTCAGTCAGTCACAGGTGTGTGAGAAGCTCTGCTCTAAACAGGCTGTTTAAACTTGCCAAGTTCACTGGCGATTGCCATTTTCAAACGCTTGTAGTTTTAAAAGTATAAATGCTACCGTGAAAAGGTTTATATTGTGACAATCACAAGAAAAAGACCTACAGTTTGATGTATAGTATGTCTCTGAAAGATAACAAATGAAGGCACAGTCGCAGTTTAAAAACGTCCCTTAAAATGTCTGGTGTCTAGAGTGGAGTTTCAATGAAAGTCAATGGGAGGGGTGATGTGCAAACAAATGGTCATATTGTGAAAACTATCAGGAGTATGTCCTAGCCGTGAACATTTTTAGTGACAGCAGGGTTAGCTGAACGTTTTGATATAAGATATGTGTAGGTGGGCTTGAAAATGAAAGAGTGATGGCAGTTTACAAATCATGTTCTGATTTTTCTGATTTTTCCTTTACACACTCTAGCTGTGCTCTGCTGCTCAATGCATTCCTATGGGAAAATTTCGCCACAAAAACCGCGATATTTCTTGAACGATTCGGCGAAACGTTCTACAAAGTAATAGCAATCCGATCGGGAACAATCCGCACGTTTTGATATATTACTTGTCTTTGTAGTGTAAAAACTGTGGGAGGAGTTAGCGTGGCAAATATGGCTATAATAAGAATAAGAACTAGAAAATCTACAATTTCTGGGGAAATTGTGTAAAGTGTTCTTGCCTCCACCAGTAGTCTACAATTGGAGTGGGCGGAGTAACTGGGTGGAGTGGGTGGAGTAACTGGGTGGAGTGGGCGGAGTAACTGTTGTGTGGTTGGAGTGGCTGGAGTAAGTGTAAAAAGGTTGGACTGGGCAGAGTAACTTTATGGAGTGTTTGGAGTGAGTAAAGATAGTAAACATTACATTACCCAATTGATTGATCAAATTTAAAAAGTACACATGGCAAGCTTGATAGAGTGAGTAATGCATTTCAACTTTTATTTATTTATATAGCAAATTTAATTGCAATTTTGTTGCCCAAAGGGCTTCACAGTTACATTAAAACATAACACAATACACAGGATCATGATAGCTGTAATAACTGTGCAGTACTCCTGACTGGAGACAGTGCTGCACCCTGGAGATGTAAATGTGATCCAACAGTGTGTTTTTTTCTGTGGTGGCTGCCCAGACCAGTTGGGTATATCCTCTTGAGTGAAGAAGGTCAGATATTGGCTTCTTTGCTCTGGACAGAAAATCTTCATTGAAATCTCCACAGAGTACTATAGGTTGGCAATCCATTCTTTCCAAAGATTCCAAGAGTCCCAGCAGGTTAGTAAGGAATTGGCCAATACTGTAATCCGGTGGCCTGTAAACAGTGGCGATCAAAGCTTGTACAGGGGACTCCAGTTTGACAACCAAGAACTCCAAGTCAGTCACATTGTGATGATACTGCTTTTCAAAGGCCTTGAAATGATTTCTGACATACATGGCGACACCTCCGCCACTTTTACTTGCAATGTCAGGAACGTTTGTGTACGAGAGGTGTCTGTTGCGTTTGAACAGGTTGTAGCCCTCCAGCTTGAGACTTTTAGCAACAGAAGAGCCTGAGAGATGAGTTTCAGTGAAACATAAAACATCTCCAAGTATCAACTCGTGGTGAGATTTGATATCTTCAATGTGAGCTGGTAATCCTTCTGTGTTGTGATGGATAATTGTTAATGTTTGCTGTTTGTCTGTTGTCTGTAGAAACTTTAAGAGGGGCATAACACTTTCCAGTGATGCATTCTTCATTGAGTCCAGGGAGGCTGTGATTTCAGGATCAGCAAAGATCTTCTTCTCATCAAAGTCGGTTATGTGCAGTCCTTGCAATGTAGTCGTTCTACTCAGAGCAACATAGGCCATTCCCGGTTGGAAGACCCGTTTCAATGAGACCACTGCTGACTGTATCGACATCCCCTGACACTTATGAATCGTACATGCAAAAGCCAACTTCAGGGGGAACTGCCTGCGAACAACTCCTTTCTGTCTCAGGTTTTCCTCTACCCTTTCCAAGTACACCAAGTTGTCAGCATCACCAGACGACTTGTTACGGTATCTCTGTCCTGCATTTGGATTGTCCAGCACAAGGCCAAGCTTGTTTACCGTAGTAGCACCATTCTCAGTCTGGATGATTATTCTTGCAATCTTGCCAAATGTCCCGTTAACAAGCCCGTCTTCAACATCAATGTTTCTTGTGATCATGATACGGGCACCTTCAGCTGCTTGCAGTGTGTCAATCAGATTGTCTTTGTGTCCTTTGAAGGGTTGGTCTTGCCTTTGCATCACTCCTGTTTTAGGGTCTTTTTTGTAATCGTCGGCATATATGTTGGTGACGTTTGAATGGAGAACAGACACAGTTGCGGCATTATGTTTGTGAACCTCTTTGTTGGTGGCAAAGATGTGCAGCACATCATTAGGGTAGTGGGTGGGATCTGTCAAAGCCTGAGCAAGCAGAGCTTTGTCATCATTGCTTAAGGTGCCAGTCGTCTGCTTCACTCTGATTCTATTCAAAAGCTCAGCAAATGAAATGTCATCCTTCTGTCGCATGATTTCTGTCAGCGTGATCATCTGAAAGTAGTCTTTCCAGACGTCATAGCTATTTTCCTCAAACACGCAGAGTGGCTTACTTTTTCCCAGTGGTGGGACCTGGTAAAAGTCTCCTACTGCTAGTACTGACATACCACCAAAAGGTTTCTTACTGCCTTTGATTTGCTGTAATCTCCAGTTGATGTAGGCAAACAGGGGCTTTGAAATCATTGACACCTCATCAATAACAATGATCTCCGCATTTGACAGCTGTGCCCTCACTTCATCTATGAGATTTCCAAGTCCTTGGTAGGGTGGCTTCAAGCTTCTTGGCAACTTCAGCAGAGAATGCAAAGTGTTGCCTGAAATGTTGAAAGCTGCTGTTCCTGTAAATGCAGTTAGTAAAACGCTGGGCATGGATATGTCTGCTTCCTCACGTAGTCTGGGACGTTTACTGAGTATCTTTGTTGCCTCAGCATAGATGCACTTTATCAGGTGTGATTTGCCTGTCCCTGCGCCACCAGTGACAAAGTAATAGAATGGGTCACGATTTAGGCCACTCACGCGGTTAGTGCACCAGTCACAAACTGAGTAGAATGTCTGAGCTTGCGTCCGGTTAAGGTTTCTGTACATTTTCCTAAGGAAATCAGGGCACATTTGTGGGGCCTTCACAGTAAGCGAAATTCCACCTGTTTGTTTGTGACGTGTATACTCCGGAACATCATCTTGTTCATTCTCATGAAGTGGCTCCCCTTCTTTGCGTTCCTCTATACATTCCAACCTATCCAACTCGGCTTCTGGGGCAAAGGTGTTCCAAGCATCTTCAACAGGGCCGTTTTTTACAAAGTCATCCAAGACTTGTTCCACAATTTTGTTGTGTTGTTCGAACTTTTTTTGGTTGCTGGTAACAATTGCAGACACTGCTCGGATTGCTTCTTCTCCTGGTAAGCTTACACAGGCGCCTTGGTAAAACGCCTGGTATGTTGGCAACCTTACAGTTTTCAGTGATGACTCTGAACGGTGGGGGAGGTAGAGTTTAAGCAGTCTGCCGTAGTAGTTCTCGGGGTCCTTCTTCTCTGAGAAGCGTGCGTACCTGATGATTGCAGGATTCCCTCTCGTGCGTTTTTGAATCATTCCCATTTCATTCAATAGGCTGACACGCTTGCCGTCTTCCTTTTGCTTGCCATCTTCCTTTTGCTTGCCATAGACAACCCTGTAATGGGATGCAAAGTCTGCCAGACACATGGACTCAAACTCTGGTGTTTCGGGTCTGGCTCTGTATTTGTCGACAAAACTCGTCATCCACACATTAAGAGAATCGGCTGGTTTGTTCTGCAACGCACTGAGCGGGAGACTCATTTTCAGTGTGTTGTCAGCAGTTGGCAGAAAAACAACCTCACGTGAGCAAGACTTCATTTTCAGGCTGCACGTACGGGCCACAGACTCCTGGGCGCTGACCTCTCTGTGTTTTGAATAAGCCTGAAGAACTTCTTTCATTTCTTCTCGTTCTGTCTCTGTTTCTGGGCTCATTTCTTTGACTATTGTTTTGAGATCGTCACTAAGCTCGCGTTCTGGTTTGGATATGTAGGACAACATGTACATGATGCAACCATACTCATCAAGAATGTACTGGATGTCCATGTTGGCATTCCAGGCCATCAGCAAATGTGGATTGTAGTTGTTCACCCAGCAGTCCTTGACATCACACTTCATTAGAATAACGCTAGAGGAGGTCAATGCCTCAATGTATGAGTTGTACTGATTTAAAGTCATATCACACTGTGCCAGTAGCTGTGACATGTCTTCAAGCTGCACTTTCGGGTTATTAAGCAAATCCCAGACTGGTTTCAGTTTGTTTTTGGCTGCTTGTGGTTTCATTGCACAATCTCCTTGTTCTTCTGGCATCGGAGAAGTTATCCTGGTTTTTCTAACCGGTGGCTTTGGAAATCCAAATCTGCATACTCTGTTACCTTTCTTGCACGATTTTGAATGAGATCTGCTGTGCATTTGAAGTTCTGTTACAAATCTGTGAAGTAAGGCCTGTTTGCCTTCATCAGGCAGCTGGCATGAGATGTTATGATCTATAAAGGCACACACCTTGTCATCACTGTGTTGTCCAAATATAGGAGCTCCTGCTACCCAACAGAGACAATGTATATGAGGGCTCCCTCTCGCCTGAAATTCAACCCGGTAAAAGTAGTCGATAACTTCACCGATTGGCTGTGCAGGACCCAACAGCAGCTCTCGCATCAGAGCATCAACCCGTTTGTCAAACATGCGCATGGTGGTCACTGGGTTTCCTCGAAGAATGTCACACTTTTCAGCCCAGTCTAGCTCTGCAAAATCCACCTTTTGAGCTTGTTGTGCCTTTATTGCCGTTATTACCTCTGGCCATCTGAATTCTGCAGCAGAGAAGGTAAGAAAAAAAGTTGGCTTACCCAATTGTCTGACCATGGCTAGCAAATTCTTTAGATTTTTATCCCAGTAAGCTGGACTCCCTCTCAGTGGTTGCATGAACCTAGTGGCATCTCGGTTTCGCACCAACCTCTCAACCTCACGCTTGTCCTGTAGCAACTTGTTGGATATTTTCCGTCCATCCCTGGTATTTGGTTTTCCTTTTCTTAACTGGATGGACATGCTGCTTTTGGCCATGTGTGTCTCTGTGACAAACTGCGCAAAGAAGAGGTAGCTTGTGTCTCTTGCAAAACGAGTATCAACACAAAAAAGCCTTGCATTGAAATACATGCTCGGGGACAGTTTGACTTGTCTTGCCTGGTCCAATGTATTCTGTCCAGTAGGGAACTGAACAGGGAAAGCCATTGCCTCAAGCCTTGGAACTTTAAAGAAGCTGACAGGTGTGTTTCCTTGTGCAGGTGCAATGCTGAATATTCCATCACCATGTGTCAGTGCTTCCTCTCCAAGGTCAGATGGCTGTAAACAACTGTCTAGTCCAATTCCAGGTCTTAGTGCATCCTTCTCATCCTCTGCATTGGGAGGTTGTTGGTTATGGCCTTCCTGTTGCTCAGAAGCAGCTGGTAAACATGCAGACTGTACCTCTGATGGATCACAATTTTCGATGCATTCAAGTATCTCCATCATTTCAGTTTCATCACAACTGTCGAGTTGCATGCCATCATCATTATCAGCATCATCATCAGCGATTGGCTCATCCACTCTGATTGAAATGTCACTGTAGTCGGGGTGTGTGTCAATGAGTTTTGACAGACCTACTACTACATTTCTCATGTTGACATTGTGAAACAGCTGGTGGCCTTTGTAAGTCAGACGTCTTTTCAGCTTCACTCTGTGTAACTGGGATGTGCTGTGTGATCTTGGTAGAGTATTGACCGTGGTTTCCACCTCGGATGGCACACACACTACAGCGCCGTGTATAGCTGCCTGTCGACCTTTGGGAAGTGTGATGATCTTGGCAAATGGCAGTATTTTGGCCAAAAGTTGTCTTTCCAGCACATTCAAATCGCAGAGTTCTGGGGGAATGGGCGCCAGCTCCATGTTGTTAGCCACAGCGATGGATGATTTGTGTCCTGCTTTTAAATGTGAATCACAGTTGTGACAAATCCATTCTTTGGTCCTTTCATCTGGTATGGTGCATTGTTCAGGGCCTTGACAGTGATTGTTGCACACATGGACATATTTCCCTGTCAAACAGGCAGCAACAATATGTAGATTCTTCTTGTAATTGCTGTGAATGCAATGTTTCACTTGGTTAGGGAAAAGGGTACGATGACACATCGTGCACACAAAAGTTGGCCCAGCTTTAATGCATTTATGGAAAGTGGATATAGCTGTCTGCATTAGGCTGTTGTCCACTGGTTGACAGCATTCCTGCATGACATGAGTCCATCGTCTGTATTTCATTCTTATTTTGAAGGCACATTGCATCTTATAGATTATGTGAAAATCTGCTTGAGTGTGACGCTTCATTTTCATGTAACTCATGCACTGTTGCAAGTGATGTTTTCTGAAAGCAGGATCATTATGATTAGAGATGAGCGAATCGAAGTATCCGAAGTGGAATTCGAGTCGAATATCGGAAAAATTTCGATTCGTGCCGAATCCGAAAAACAGCCTAATTCGGACGCGCGAATCGAAATTTTTCCGAAAATGGCGGCTGACATGTGCGGCGACGGAGCGGGGATGTCGGGGAAGGCGCGCAGACAAGGCGCGCTGCCCCATAATGCATTCCTCAACGACATGTGATCGCATCAGCCAATCAGCAGCCAGCCAGCCAGCACTGTGTAATGGTCGAGGTATATATAGCGGCCATTTTGGAAATCTTCATTTGCCTGCAGTCATTGAACAGAGGCAGACCGCTCTGTACTAGGGACAGGGACAGAGTTAGGGCCACAGAAACGAGAATTGGGGACAGAGAGAAGTTACTTAGGGACAGAGAACCATTACTCAGGGACACAGACTTGTTAATGAGGGCCACAGAATCGTTATTTAGGGACAAAGAAACGCTAGTTAGGGCCACAGAATTCATACTCAGGGACAGACAGAATTGTTACTCAGTGCCAGAGAATTGTTACTTAGGGCCACAGAAACGTTATTAGGGCCACAGAATTTTTACTCAGGGACAGACAGAATTGTTACTGAGTGCCAGAGAATTGTTACTCAGGGACAGACAGAATTGTTACTGAGTGCCAGAGAATTCTTACTCAGGGCCACAGAATTCATTCTCAGGGACAGACAGAATTGTTACTCAGGGACAGACAGAATTGTTACTGAGTGCCAGAGAATTGTTACTCAGGGACAGACAGAATTGTTACTGAGTGCCAGAGAATTGTTACTCAGGGACAGACAGAATTGTTACTGAGTGCCAGAGAATTGTTACTCAGGGACAGACAGAATTGTTACTGAGTGCCAGAGAATTGTTACTCTCACAGACACAAAATTGTTACTTGCACAGACACAGAATTGTTACTTGCACAGACACACAATTGTTACTCAGGGCCACAGAATTCATACTCAGGGACAGACAGAATTGTTACTGAGTGCCAGAGAATTCTTACTCAGGGCCACAGAATTCATACTCAGGGACAGACAGAATTGTTACTCAGGGACAGACAGAATTGTTACTGAGTGCCAGAGAATTGTTACTCAGGGACAGACAGAATTGTTACTGAGTGCCAGAGAATTCTTACTCAGGGACAGACAGAATTGTTACTGAGTGCCAGAGAATTGTTACTCTCACAGACACAAAATTGTTACTTGCACAGACACAGAATTGTTACTCGCACAGAGACAGAATTGTTACTCAGGGCCACAGAATTCATACTCAGGGACAGACAGAATTGTTACTGAGTGCCAGAGAATTGTTACTCAGGGACAGACAGAATTGTTACTGAGTGCCAGAGAATTGTTACTCTCACAGACACAAAATTGTTACTTGCACAGACACAGAATTGTTACTTGCACAGACACACAATTGTTACTCAGGGCCACAGAATTCATACTCAGGGACAGACAGAATTGTTACTGAGTGCCAGAGAATTCTTACTCAGGGCCACAGAATTCATACTCAGGGACAGACAGAATTGTTACTCAGGGACAGACAGAATTGTTACTGAGTGCCAGAGAATTGTTACTCAGGGACAGACAGAATTGTTACTGAGTGCCAGAGAATTGTTACTCTCACAGACACAAAATTGTTACTTGCACAGACACAGAATTGTTACTTGCACAGACACACAATTGTTACTCAGGGCCACAGAATTCATACTCAGGGACAGACAGAATTGTTACTGAGTGCCAGAGAATTGTTACTCAGGGACAGACAGAATTGTTACTGAGTGCCAGAGAATTCTTACTCAGGGCCACAGAATTCATTCTCAGGGACAGACAGAATTGTTACTCAGGGACAGACAGAATTGTTACTGAGTGCCAGAGAATTGTTACTCAGGGACAGACAGAATTGTTACTGAGTGCCAGAGAATTGTTACTCAGGGACAGACAGAATTGTTACTGAGTGCCAGAGAATTGTTACTCAGGGACAGACAGAATTGTTACTGAGTGCCAGAGAATTGTTACTCTCACAGACACAAAATTGTTACTTGCACAGACACAGAATTGTTACTTGCACAGACACACAATTGTTACTCAGGGCCACAGAATTCATACTCAGGGACAGACAGAATTGTTACTGAGTGCCAGAGAATTCTTACTCAGGGCCACAGAATTCATACTCAGGGACAGACAGAATTGTTACTCAGGGACAGACAGAATTGTTACTGAGTGCCAGAGAATTGTTACTCAGGGACAGACAGAATTGTTACTGAGTGCCAGAGAATTCTTACTCAGGGACAGACAGAATTGTTACTGAGTGCCAGAGAATTGTTACTCTCACAGACACAAAATTGTTACTTGCACAGACACAGAATTGTTACTCGCACAGAGACAGAATTGTTACTCAGGGCCACAGAATTCATACTCAGGGACAGACAGAATTGTTACTGAGTGCCAGAGAATTGTTACTCAGGGACAGACAGAATTGTTACTGAGTGCCAGAGAATTGTTACTCTCACAGACACAAAATTGTTACTTGCACAGACACAGAATTGTTACTTGCACAGACACACAATTGTTACTCAGGGCCACAGAATTCATACTCAGGGACAGACAGAATTGTTACTGAGTGCCAGAGAATTCTTACTCAGGGCCACAGAATTCATACTCAGGGACAGACAGAATTGTTACTCAGGGACAGACAGAATTGTTACTGAGTGCCAGAGAATTGTTACTCAGGGACAGACAGAATTGTTACTGAGTGCCAGAGAATTGTTACTCTCACAGACACAAAATTGTTACTTGCACAGACACAGAATTGTTACTCGCACAGAGACAGAATTGTTACTCAGGGCCACAGAATTCATACTCAGGGACAGACAGAATTGTTACTGAGTGCCAGAGAATTGTTACTCAGGGAAGACAGAATTGTTACTGAGTGCCAGAGAATTGTTACTCAGGGACAGACAGAATTGTTACTGAGTGCCAGAGAATTGTTACTCTCACAGACACAAAATTGTTACTTGCACAGACACAGAATTGTTACTCGCACAGAGACAGAATTGTTACTCAGGGCCACAGAATTCATACTCAGGGACAGACAGAATTGTTACTGAGTGCCAGAGAATTGTTACTCAGGGACAGACAGAATTGTTACTGAGTGCCAGAGAATTGTTACTCTCACAGACACAAAATTGTTACTTGCACAGACACAGAATTGTTACTTGCACAGACACACAATTGTTACTGAGTGCCAGAGAATTGTTACTCAGGGACAGACAGAATTGTTACTGAGTGCCAGAGAATTGTTACTCAGGGACAGACAGAATTGTTACTGAGTGCCAGAGAATTGTTACTCAGGGACAGACAGAATTGTTACTGAGTGCCAGAGAATTGTTACTCGCACAGACACAAAATTGTTACTTGCACAGACACAAAATTGTTACTTGCACAGACACAGAATTGTTACTCGCGCAGACACAGAATTGTTACTCAGGGCCACAGAATTCATACTCAGGGACAGACAGAATTGTTACTGAGTGCCAGAGAATTGTTACTCAGGGACAGACAGAATTGTTACTGAGTGCCAGAGAATTGTTACTCAGGGACAGACAGAATTGTTACTGAGTGCCAGAGAATTGTTACTCAGGGACAGACAGAATTGTTACTGAGTGCCAGAGAATTGTTACTCGCACAGACACAAAATTGTTACTTGCACAGACACAGAATTGTTACTCGCACAGACACAGAATTGTTACTCGCACAGACACAGAATTGTTACTCAGGGCCACAGAATTCATACTCAGGGACAGACAGAATTGTTACTGAGTGCCAGAGAATTGTTACTCAGGGACACCTAATCGTTGAATTAAATAGTATGTCAGACAACATGCAGAGGAGTGGCAGAGGAGGCAATGTTTTAGGAGCGAGCAGACGTGGCAGCAGAGGAAGGGGTCGAGGCAGCAGTATTCGCAGCCAGAGGCCAGTGCTCCCGGTGTCATCCAGCGGTCGTGTCTCCACCGACAACCCTGCCGTCATTGATTGGTTGGCTCGGTCGTCTTCCTCTTCCCAGGTCACCTCTGACACCTACAGCCAACGGTCGGTGGGTACGTCAGACACAACCGTTAGTTGGCATGGCCCGGGACCAAGCCCACTGAAATCACGTGTCCTCTACCTGCCCCTGTCCTTTGCTGTTCCCTCACCAAGCGAAGTATCGCATGCTGTGGGCTCAGCCCCACTGTACAGTGAGGAAGAGCTAACAGAGGGCGGTCAGGAACGGGGGGAGACATCGGCCTTTTCAGCAGCCAAGCGAACAAGTACTGGCGAGGAGAGTGGCTCGGTAGCCGGTCTAGAGACAGGTCTGTCTCCTGACCCAGACGCAGCCGAGGGGGCTAGTAGTGAGGCGGAGACCCTACTTGATGATGAGGAGGTTGATCGCACTTGGCAGCCTCGTCGTCATCAGGCAATTTCTTCCGCATCATCAGGAGAAGAGGGTGGCAGCTTGGCAGCGAGCAAAACAGTCGGTGGGTTGCCCAGGAGACAGCAGCAGGGTCGCATCAGTGTCAGTGGAGCCAAACGTCCACGGAGTAGAGCACCAGCTCCACTGCAGCCTACCACCACGGCCAGTAGTGGTGCCGGTGCGCACGGAGGAAGTAGCAGTCAGCCAGTGAAGAGTAGCGGGGGCAAAGTTTCCTACTCGGTGGTGTGGCAATTTTTCCTCAAGCCGCCCGAGGAAGTAAATGTAGCCGTATGTCGACTATGTGGCCAGAAATGCAAGCGTGGCCAGGGGGCCCATGTTGGGACTACAGCGTTGCGTCAGCATATGCAGCGTCACCATTCGGTGGCCTGGGAAAACCGTGATAAACATACGGCGGTTCTGCCTGCCCCAGCCCCCGCTCCATCACCCGCTCCGTTACTTGCTCCGTCACCCGACGTCGTCAATCGCCCTCTATCAGCCAGTCAAGGCTCCAACACCTCTGCTGAGGGGAGTTGTCGCTCATTGGCATCTTCCGCTCGTTCAGATGCTCCTTCTCCTGCTACTCCTCTTCTCGGATTCCGTCAACAGTCTTTCTTGGAATCCGTATCCAAGAGACAACAGTTTGCGAGCACGCACCCGACGGTGCAAAAGCTGAACGTCCTCCTGTCCAAGTTGCTGGTGCTGCAGTCCCTCCCTTTCCAACTGGTGGACTCAGCACCTTTCCGAGAAATGATGGCTTGTGCCGCGCCGCGGTGGAGAGTGCCAAGCCGTCATTTCTTTGCCCAAAAGGCAGTGCCAGCCCTGCATTCACATGTAGAAGAGATGGTGGGCCAGTCTTTGAGCATGTCGGTCTCTGCCAAAGTGCACGGCAGCGCCGACGTGTGGAGCTGTAACTACGGTCAGGGACAGTACATGTCATTTACGGCCCACTGGGTGAACGTGGTGCCGGCACAGCCGCACCAGCAACTTGGACAGGTCACGACGCTTTTGCCTCCACGTTTGCACGTCCTTGGTCCAGCAAGCATGTCCGCCTCTACCACCTCTTTTTCCGCCGTGTCCTCAGCCGCCACCCCCGTGCCAAGTCCCATTACCCGACCGGCATATCACATGTGCAGGGCGCAACGGTGTCACGCTGTGCTGCACCTGGTATGCCTTGGCGAACGTAGTCACACAGGGGAGGAACTGCTGAGTGTAATGAACAGAGAAATCGACAGATGGCTGTCTCCGCGCAAACTAAAAATCGGAACCATGTTGACTGACAACGGAAAGAACATGGTGTCTGCTCTGCGTCAAGGAAGGTTGTGCCATGCGCCATGCATGGCTCACGTGTTCAATCTGGTTGTCAAGCGGTTCCTAAAATCCACCATCCCACTGCAAGACATCCTTAAAATGTCACGTAAACTGTGCATGCATTTCAGCCATTCCTACACCGCAAAGAACACCCTCATTGAGCTGCAGCGGCAGAACGGAATTCCACAGCATCGCCTGATCTGCGACGTTGCAACAAGGTGGAATTCAACCCTACACATGTTAGACCGCCTTTACGAGCAGCGAAAGGCCATCACCGATTTCCTGATGTTACAAGCGGATAAAGGTACTCCCCTGTGTAACTTAGATGTCAGCCATTGGCAGCTCATGCGTGACACCTGCCGCTTGCTCAGGCCCTTTGAGGAGGCCACGCTATTCGTGAGTCGGCAGGACTATGGGATGAACGACGTCATTCCTCTGTTGCACGTCCTGGAACAAATGCTGTTAACAATGGCTGGTCAGGGTGCGGTAGACGTGGCGCACAGATCTCAACGCCACATGACCCCTGTGGGGGCAGGACAGGAAGAAGAGGAGGAGGTAGAGGAGGACATTTGTGCTCAGGAATTATTGAGTGAAATGGGTGGTTTTTCCACTCAGCGGACAGGAGTGGAGGAGCAGGAGCATCTGGTAGAGGAGGAGGAGGAGGAGACAGAGGACCCAGACGCACCGTGGCAGTATGCTGTGGAGATGGAGGCAGGGAGTCCCTCGCATTCCTTGGCACAAATGGCCCATAGCATGCTCGGTTGCTTGCGTAGCGACAGCCGAATAATAACCATCAGACAGAGGGATGACTTTTGGCTGTCCACCTTGTTGGACCCTCGCTACCGGTCCAAAATGGTGGCCTTTTTCACACCTGCTGAGAGGGAGGCCAAAATTACGTACTATAAAAACCACCTATGTAGTCAGTTGGTCTCTGCCTTTGTGCGCCATCGTCCATCCTCAGACACTGTGGGCCCTGTGCGCTCGCGTTCCGCTGGCATGGCAGCAGGGGAGGGGTGGGGTGGTAGGAGCAGTGGCAGCTCCACCAGCAGCGGCTGCCTCAGTCTGCAGTCGATGATGAGTAGCTTTCTTCACCAGCGCAGTGAGGAAACTACTAACCAGCCGCAGCAGCAGCAGCAGCATCAGGTGGACCTGGAGCAGGAGCTCAAACAACAGGCTTGGGCCTACTTGGACAGCACCCTGCCAACCGAGGTAGACAATCCCCTTGACTACTGGGCAACGAAACTTGACCTTTGGCCCCAACTAGCTGAATTTGCCCTTGAAAGGCTGTCATGCCCGGCCAGTAGCGTGGCATCGGAGCGCGTGTTTAGTGCGGCAGGAGGTATTGTAACTCCGCGGAGGACACGACTGTCCACCCAAAGTGTGGAGAGACTCACGTTTGTGAAAATGAATCAGGCGTGGATTAGTCTGGATTTCAAACCACCAGTTCCTGACACAACTGACTAAATCCGCCATGAATCATGCCTCAAACATGTGCCACTTTCAGGTCTCCTCACACTGCTGGTGTGTTGAATTTTTTGACATAGGGTGCTGGCAGATTACGGGCCTCCTATAGCTGCTGCCAGGCCCCTAATCTGCCATAGGCCCCTATATACCACCTCCTCCTGCTGCTGCCAGGTCCAGAGTCTCTCATGGGTCCCTGTACGGCCTCCCATTGCTGCTGTCTCCATCGCCACACTCTGCTGCCATGTGCCACTTTCAGGTCTCTTCACACTGCTGGTGTGTTAAATTTTTTGACATAGGGTGCAGGCAGATTACGGGCCTCACATAGCTGCTGCCAGGCCCCTAATCTGCCATGGGCCCCTATATACCACCTCCTCCTGCTGCTGCCAGGTCCAGAGTCTCTCATGGGTCCCTGTACGGCCTCCCATTGCTGCTGTCTCCATCGCCACACTCTGCTGCCATGTGCCACTTTCAGGTCTCTTCACACTGCTGGTGTGTTAAATTTTTTGACATAGGGTGCTGCAAGATAACGGGCCTCACATAGCTGCTGCCAGGCCCCTAATCAGCCATGGGCCCCTATACCGCCTCCTCCTGCTGCTGCCAGGTCCAGAGTCTCTCATGCCATGTGCCACTTTCAGGTCTCTTCACACTGCTGGTGTGTTAAATTTTTTGACATAGGGTGCAGGCAGATTACGGGCCTCACATAGCTGCTGCCAGGCCCCTAATCTGCCATAGGCCCCTATATACCGCCTCCTCATGCTGCTGCCAGGTCCAGAGTCTCTCATGGGTCCCTGTACGGCCTCCCATTGCTGCTTTCTCCATCGCCACACTCTGCTGCCATGTGCCACTTTCAGGTCTCTTCACACTGCTGGTGTGTTAAATTTTTTGACATAGGGTGCAGGCAGATTACGGGCCTCACATAGCTGCTGCCAGGCCCCTAATCTGCCATGGGCCCCTATATACCGCCTCCTCATGCTGCTGCCAAGTCCAGAGTCTGTCATGGTCCCTGTACGGCCTCCCATTGCTGCTGTCTCCATCGCCACACTCTGCTGCCATGTGCCACTTTCAGGTCTCTTCACACTGCTGGTGTGTTAAATTTTTTGACATAGGGTGCAGGCAGATTACGGGCCTCACATAGCTGCTGCCAGGCCCCTAATCTGCCATGGGCCCCTATATACCGCCTCCTCATGCTGCTGCCAAGTCCAGAGTCTGTCATGGTCCCTGTACGGCCTCCCATTGCTGCTGTCTCCATCGCCACACTCTGCTGCCATGTGCCACTTTCAGGTCTCTTCACACTGCTGGTGTGTTTAATTTTTTGACATAGGGTGCAGGCAGATTACGGGCCTCACATAGCTGCTGCCAGGCCCCTAATCTGCCATGGGCCCCTATATACCGCCTCCTCATGCTGCTGCCAAGTCCAGAGTCTGTCATGGTCCCTGTACGGCCTCCCATTGCTGCTGTCTCCATCGCCACACTCTGCTGCCATGTGCCACTTTCAGGTCTCTTCACACTGCTGGTGTGTTAAATTTTTTGACATAGGGTGCAGGCAGATTACGGGCCTCACATAGCTGCTGCCAGGCCCCTAATCTGCCATGGGCCCCTATATACCGCCTCCTCATGCTGCTGCCAAGTCCAGAGTCTGTCATGGTCCCTGTACGGCCTCCCATTGCTGCTGTCTCCATCGCCACACTCTGCTGCCATGTGCCACTTTCAGGTCTCTTCACACTGCTGGTGTGTTAAATTTTTTGACATAGGGTGCAGGCAGATTACGGGCCTCACATAGCTGCTGCCAGGCCCCTAATCTGCCATGGGCCCCTATATACCGCCTCCTCATGCTGCTGCCAAGTCCAGAGTCTGTCATGGTCCCTGTACGGCCTCCCATTGCTGCTGTCTCCATCGCCACACTCTGCCATGTGCCACTTTCAGGTCTCTTCACACTGCTGGTGTGTTTAATTTTTTGACATAGGGTGCAGGCAGATTACGGGCCTCACATAGCTGCTGCCAGGCCCCTAATCTGCCATGGGCCCCTATATACCGCCTCCTCATGCTGCTGCCAAGTCCAGAGTCTGTCATGGTCCCTGTACGGCCTCCCATTGCTGCTGTCTCCATCGCCACACTCTGCTGCCATGTGCCACTTTCAGGTCTCTTCACACTGCTGGTGTGTTAAATTTTTTGACATAGGGTGCAGGCAGATTACGGGCCTCACATAGCTGCTGCCAGGCCCCTAATCTGCCATGGGCCCCTATATACCACCTCCTCCTGCTGCTGCCAGGTCCAGAGTCTCTCATGGGTCCCTGTACGGCCTCCCATTGCTGCTGTCTCCATCGCCACACTCTGCTGCCATGTGCCACTTTCAGGTCTCTTCACACTGCTGGTGTGTTAAATTTTTTGACATAGGGTGCTGCAAGATAACGGGCCTCACATAGCTGCTGCCAGGCCCCTAATCAGCCATGGGCCCCTATACCGCCTCCTCCTGCTGCTGCCAGGTCCAGAGTCTCTCATGCCATGTGCCACTTTCAGGTCTCTTCACACTGCTGGTGTGTTTAATTTTTTGACATAGGGTGCAGGCAGATTACGGGCCTCACATAGCTGCTGCCAGGCCCCTAATCTGCCATGGGCCCCTATATACCGCCTCCTCATGCTGCTGCCAAGTCCAGAGTCTGTCATGGTCCCTGTACGGCCTCCCATTGCTGCTGTCTCCATCGCCACACTCTGCTGCCATGTGCCACTTTCAGGTCTCTTCACACTGCTGGTGTGTTAAATTTTTTGACATAGGGTGCAGGCAGATTACGGGCCTCACATAGCTGCTGCCAGGCCCCTAATCTGCCATGGGCCCCTATATACCGCCTCCTCATGCTGCTGCCAAGTCCAGAGTCTGTCATGGTCCCTGTACGGCCTCCCATTGCTGCTGTCTCCATCGCCACACTCTGCTGCCATGTGCCACTTTCAGGTCTCTTCACACTGCTGGTGTGTTAAATTTTTTGACATAGGGTGCAGGCAGATTACGGGCCTCACATAGCTGCTGCCAGGCCCCTAATCTGCCATAGGCCCCTATATACCGCCTCCTCATGCTGCTGCCAGGTCCAGAGTCTCTCATGGGTCCCTGTACGGCCTCCCATTGCTGCTTTCTCCATCGCCACACTCTGCCATGTGCCACTTTCAGGTCTCCTCACACACTGCTGGTGTGTTGAATTTTTTGACATAGGGTGCTGGCAGATTACGGGCCTCCCATAGCTGCTGCCAGGCCCCTAATCTGCCATGGGCCCCTATATACCGCCTCCTCATGCTGCTGCCAAGTCCAGAGTCTGTCATGGGTCCCTGTACGGCCTCCCATTGCTGCTGTCTCCATCGCCACACTCTGCCATGTGCCACTTTCAGGTCTCCTCACACACTGCTGGTGTGTAGAATTTTTTGACATAGGGTGCTGGCAGATTACGGGCCTCCCATAGCTGCTGCCAGGCCCCTAATCTGCCATGGGCCCCTATATACCGCCTCCTCATGCTGCTGCCAAGTCCAGAGTCTGTCATGGGTCCCTGTACGGCCTCCCATTGCTGCTGTCTCCATCGCCACACTCTGCCATGTGCCACTTTCAGGTCTCCTCACACTGCTGGTGTGTTGAATTTTTTGACATAGGGTGCTGGCAGATTACGGGCCTCCTATAGCTGCTGCCAGGCCCCTAATCTGCCATGGGCCCCTATATACCGCCTCCTCATGCTGCTGCCAAGTTCAGAGTCTGTCATGGGTCCCTGTACGGCCTCCCATTGCTGCTGTCTCCATCGCCACACTCTGCCATGTGCCACTTTCAGGTCTCCTCACACTGCTGGTGTGTTGAATTTTTTGACATAGGGTGCTGGCAGATTACGGGCCTCCTATAGCTGCTGCCAGGCCCCTAATCTGCCATAAGCCCCTATATACCGCCTCCTCATGCTGCTGCCAAGTCCAGAGTCTGTCATGGGTCCCTGTACGGCCTCCCATTGCTGCTGTCTCCATCGCCACACTCTGCCATGTGCCACTTTCAGGTCTCCTCACACACTGCTGGTGTGTTGAATTTTTTGACATAGGGTGCTGGCAGATTACGGGCCTCCTATAGCTGCTGCCAGGCCCCTAATCTGCCGTAGGCCCCTATATACCGCCTCCTCATGCTGCTGCCAGGTCCAGAGTCTCTCATGGGTCCCTGTACGGCCTCCCATTGCTGCTGTCTCCATCGCCACACTCTGCCATGTGCCACTTTCAGGTCTCCTCACACTGCTGGTGTGTTCCATTTTTTGTCATAGGGTGCTGGCAGATTATGGGCCTCCCATAACTGCTGCCAGGCCCCTAATCTGCCATGGGCCCCTATACCGACTCCTCATGCTGTGACGTTGCAACAAGGTGGAATTCAACCCTACATATGTTAGACCGCCTTTACGAACAGCAAAAGGCCATCACAGATTTCCTGATGTTAAAAGCAGATAAAGGTACTCCCTGTGTAACTTAGATGTCAGCCATTGGCAGCTCATGCGTGACACCTGCGCTTGCTCAGGCCCTTTGAGGAGGCCACGCTATTCGTGAGTCGGCAGGACTATGGGATGAACGACGTCATTCCTCTGTTGCACGTCCTGGAACAAATGCTGTTAACAATGGCTGGTCAGGGTGCGGTAGACGTGGCGCACAGATCTCAACGCCACATGGCCCCTGTGGGGGCAGGACTGGAAGAAGAGGAGGAGGTAGAGGAGGACATTGGTGCTCAGGAATTATTGAGTGAAATGGGTGGTTTTTCCACTCAGCGGACAGGAGTGGAGGAGCAGGAGCATCTGGTAGAGGAGGAGGAAGAGGAGACAGAGGACCTAGACGCACCGTGGCAGTATGCTGTGGAGATGGAGGCAGGGAGTCCCTCGCATTCCTTGGCACAAATGGCCCATAGCATGCTCGGTTGCTTGCGTAGCGACAGCCGAATAATAACCATCAGACAGAGGGATGACTTTTGGCTGTCCACCTTGTTGGACCCTCGCTACCGTTCAAAAATGGTGGCCTTTTTCACACCTGCTGAGAGGGAGGCCAAAATAACGTACTATAAAAAACACCTATGTAGTCAGCTGGTCTCTGCCTGTCTGCGCCAACGTCCATCCTCAGACACTGTGGGCCCTGTGCGCTCGTGTTCCGCTGCCATGGCAGCAGGGGAGGGGTGGGGTGGTAGGAGCAGTGGCAGCTCCACCAGCAGCGGCTGCCTCAGTCTGCAGTCGATGATGAGTAGCTTTCTTCACCAGCGCAGTGAGGAAACTACTAACCAGCCGCAGCAGCAGCAGCAGCATCAGGTGGACCTGGAGCAGGACCTCAAACAACAGGCTTAGGCCTACTTGGACAGCACCCTGCCAACCGAGGTAGACAATCCCCTTGACTACTGGGCAACGAAACTTGACCTTTGGCCCCAACTAGCTGAATTTGCCCTTGAAAGGCTGTCATGCCCGGCCAGTAGCGTGGCATCGGAGCGCGTGTTTAGTGCGGCAGGAGGTATTGCAACTCCGCGGAGGACACGACTGTCCACCCAAAGTGTGGAGAGACTCACGTTTGTGAAAATGAATCAGGCGTGGATTAGTCTGGATTTCAAACCACCAGTTCCTGACACAACTGACTAAATCCGCCATGAATCATGCCCCAAACATGTGCCACTTTCAGGTCTCCTCACACTGCTGGTGTGTTCCATTTTTTGTCATAGGGTGCTGGCAGATTACGGGCCTCCCATAGCTGCTGCCAGGCCCCTAATCTGCCATGGGCCCCTATACCGCCTCCTCATGCTGCTGCCAAGTCCAGAGTCTCTCATGGGTCCCTGTACGGCCTCCCATTGCTGCTGCCTCCATCGCCACACTCTGCCATGTGCCACTTTCAGGTCTCCTCACACTGCTGGTGTGTTCCATTTTTTGTCATAGGGTGCTGGCAGATTACGGGCCTCCCATAGCTGCTGCCAGGCCCCTAATCTGCCATGGGCCCCTATACCGCCTCCTCATGCTGCTGCCAGGTCCAGAGTCTCTCATGGGTCCCTGTACGGCCTCCCATTGCTGCTGTCTCCATCGCCACACTCTGCCATGTGCCACTTTCAGGTCTCCTCACACTGCTGGTGGGTTCCATTTTTTGTCATAGGGTGCTGGCAGATTACGGGCCTCCCATAGCTGCTGCCAGGCCCGTAATCTGCCATGGGCCCCCGTACCGACTCCTCATGCTGCTGCCAGGCCCGTAATCTGTCATGGGCCACTGTTGTCGCTTGTTGGCATATTCCGCTCGTTCAGATGCTCCTTCTCCTGCTACTCCTCTTCACGGATTCCGTCAGCAGTCTTTCTTGGAATCCGTTTCCAAGAGACAACAGTTTGCGAGCACGCACCCGACGGTGCAGAAGCTGAACGTCCTCCTGTCCAAGTTGCTGCTGCCAGGCTCGTAATCTGTCATGCGCCCCTGTACCGCCTCCTCATGCTGCTGCCAGGTCCAGAGTGTGTCATGGGCCCCCGTACCGACTCCTCATGCTGCTGCCAGGCCCGTAATCTGTCATGGGCCCCTGTACCGCCTCCCCATGCTGCTGCCAGGTCCAGAGTGTGTCATGGGTCCCTGTACGGCCTCCCATTGCTGCTGCCAGGCCCGTAATCTGCCATGGGCCCCTGTACCGACTCCTCATGCTGCTGCCAGGCCCGTAATCTGTCATGGGCCCCTGTACCGCCTCCTCATGCTGCTGCCAGGTCCAGAGTGTGTCATGGGTCCCTGTACGGCCTCCCATTGCTGCTGTCTCTATCGCCACACTCTGCCATGTGCCACTTTCAGGTCTCCTCACACTGCTGGTGGTTTCCATTTTTGTCATAGGGTGCTGTATGGCCTCCCATTGCTGCTGCCTCCACCGCCACACTGTGGCTCCACACTCTGGTTTTGGCCCCGTGACTGCCCAAATGAGTGAAGTGTGCGGTGATTCTAAGATCGACGGCACTCATCTGCATGTCATACTGACTGACAGTATTATTTCTCTTCCCCAGCAGACTCCAAGGGCATTTAAATTAAAGGTACAGTGTTCTGCACTAATATTAAGTCTCTCTGAAGCCTAGAAACACCCTTTTTTAAGTTAAATTCACAGCGAATTTATTCGACTCGAATCGAATATTGTCCACGAATTCGCCGAATCAGTCGAATCGAATTTTTCATTTCTTCGCTCATCTCTAATTATGATATTTTCTGGTGATGTATTGCTTCTTCTTCAAGTTAAAATTGGCATCTGTCGCATATTTGCTGGTTGTGTATTGCTTCTGCTTTAACTTGAAACATGCATCTGTTGCATATTTTCTGGTGATGTATTGCTTCTTCTTCAAGTTAAAATTGGCATCTGTCGCATATTTGCTGGTTGTGTATTGCTTCTGCTTTAACTTGAAACATGCATCTGTCGCATATTTTCTGGTGATGTATTCCTTCTGTTTCAACTTAAAATCAGCATCTTCTCTGTATCGGCTGATGATGTAAGTCCTCTTCTTATTGGTGACAGACATCTTTGTACCCTTGAAATCACGCCTTCTTTCATTTCTGTGTCTTGTGTTCAGTTTTTGTCGCTGCTGTACATTTAATTTGGAAAATGCCTTACTGTCCTTCCATATGCCCTGTGAGGATTTTGCATCAAGTGACCGTGTAGAATACTTGTTGGCTGGGAATCCAGTGTGTGTTGCATCTTTGGTCATCTGTGTAACTTTGTTCTCCACATGCTTTCCATTATGTGGTTTGTCAGATTGCACCGGTGGGGACAGCAAACCATCTGACAGACGTCTTGCACAATGAAATGAGACTGGCATGAAGTCATACTGCAGTCCATCAATAGGGCCTCTGGTGTCTATAAGGAGCAATTCATACAACTTATAAATCCTTGCTCCCATATCACTCAAATGTGTAAAAGTGATCATAACAGCTTTTCCTTTTCCAGTGGCAGGAAGTCCATCTTTATTTCGACTATGAGACTCAAACAGTCCATATCTCCCAGACTTGTCTCTGAACAATGCAATACAAAATGGCGTTACTATAAAAAGTGCATGTGTAACATCTGCATTGAGGCACTGAAGTCTTTTTGAGAGGTCAACAAACCAACCTTGGTTGTCACTGTCGACCGTGGCTCTCACACATCCCGATAACACTGTAGATTTAACAACATTATACTCATATTTGTCAGTGTTGACTCTGAGGGGCACTTCTTCCATTGTCAAGTGTTGGTGCTGATAGACATTTCTTCTTTTTAGCTGTTTTATTGTTGTGCCATACAAGCTATTGCCCTTCTTCAGTATTTGATCAAGATCATCCTTCCTCACATCATTAAGCTCACTGTGGTATGCCAAAAATGTCAGAGCCATGCATGTACACTGTTTGTTCCTTAACCTTCCATAGCCATGATGACCCTGATGAAATGATGCCTGCACAGATATCTCACTTGGTACACATGGTTCTTGCATGCCATGGTTTTCAGAAGTGCCCATCACACTGTCACTGTGCTCTTGAACTTGACACTGAGTTGAACATGGGAATGACACCACAGGTTCACTATATACCTCGAGGGCACATTCACTGTCACAAACCTCCATTTCCACTATGCTGCTGTGGGGCTCTGGATCCAGAATGTCACAAACCTCCATTTCCACTATGCTGCTGTGGGGTTCTGGATCCAGAATGTCACAAACCTCCATTTCCACTATGCTGCTGTGGGGCTCCAGATCCCGAAAGCATGGGTCTGAAAGGTTAAGTTTAGCCCAGCGTATCTTTGCAGCTTTAGATCTCTTTCCTTTAGATGGCATGATGATATTCACACAGCTCTAATTTCTTTTCAGAAATGTAGCTAGTTGAAACACCTCAAATACTCTCTACTATAGAAAACTTATTTCCCAACCTTTAACCAGAAGCCGGGAAAACTGTCCCGAATTCAAAATTAGATTTCAAATATGGCAGAGAAGAGCGGTAAAAACAAACTGCTTAAAATTGCTCACTTCACTGGCGTCTTCACAATTTCTGTGGAAATTGTGTGGTGTTCTGGCCTCCACACACTGGAGTGGGCAGGTTAGCTTTTGTCTCTCTGCTTCCTGCTTAAACATGTGTGCACAGGAGTATGTCCTAGCCGTGAACATTTTTAGTGACAGCAGGGTTAGCTGAACGTTTTGATATAAGATATGTGTAGGTGGGCTTGAAAATGACATAGTTATGGCAGTTTACAAATCATGTTCTGATTTTTCCTTTCACACTGCAGCTTTCTCACTCTAATGTGACTCAGCTGCCCCCTGAGTGACCTTTGGTTGCACCTGTTACCTCAGTCAGTCACAGGTGTGTGAGGTGCTCTGCTCTAAACAGGCTATTTAAACTTGCCAAGTTCACTGGCGATTGCCATTTTCAAACGCTTGTAGTTTTAAAAGTATAAATGCTACCGTGAAAAGGTTTATATTGTGACAATCACAAGAAACAGACCTAAATTTTGGTGTATAGTATGTCTCTGAAAGATAAAAAATGAAGGCACAGTCGCAGTTTAAAAACGTCCCTTAAAATTTCTTGTGTCTAAAGTGGAGTTTCAATGAAAGTCAATGGGAGGGATGAGGTCCAAACAAATGGTCATATTCTGAAAACTATCAGGAATATGTCCTAGCCGTGAACATTTTTAGTGACAGCAGGGTTAGCTGAACGTTTTGATATAAGATATGTGTAGGTGGGCTTGAAAATGGCAGAGTGATGGCAGTTTACAAATCATGTTCTGATTTTTCCTTCTACACTCTAGATTTGTCACTTGTCACTCTAGTTGCTCAATGCATTCCTATGGGAAAATGTCGCCACAAAAACCGCGATATTTCGTGAACGATTCGGCGAAACGTTCCACAAAGTAATAGCAATCCGATCGGGAACAATCCGCACGTTTTGATATATTACTTGTCTTTGTAGTGTAAAAACTGTGGGAGGAGTTAGCGTGGCAAATATGGCTATAATAAGAAACGGAATAAAAATAAGAACTAGACAATCTACAATTTCTGGGGAAATTGTGTAAAGTGTTCTTGCCGCAACCTTTACCAAATGATTGATGAAATGTAAGCAGTGCACATTGCAAGCCTGATAGTGAGAAATGCATTTCAGCTTGTATTTTGAAGCTCACAGTCCAGCCTCGTGAGTCATCTGCCTCTTGAGTGACCTTTGGTTGCTGCACCTGGAGAGGGCGGAGTAGGCTCACTGTGCTGAGACAGCTGGGTTGCTATGACAACTCACTCTGAGAGGAATGTCAGCATGCCTGTTCTAAACAGGCTTTTTAAACTTGCCAAGTTCAATTGCGTTCTAAAATTAGTATTAATTAAATATTAAAGAAAAGAAACATAGTGTCTTATCCGGGATATCAATTATTTATTTTTATTTTAATTTTTTTTTTTATTTTAATTTTAAATATTATTTTTTTTTATTTTTAATTTTATTTTTATTTTACTTTTTTATTTTATTTTTATTTTATTTTTTTTTAAATTTAATTTTATTTTTATTTTAATTTTTATTTTTATTTAATTTTTAATTTAATTTTAATTTTAATTTTATTTTAATTTTATGTTAATTTTAATTTTATTTTTATTTTATTTTAATTTTATTTTTATTTTTATTTTAATTTTATGTTAATTTTAATTTTATTTTTATTTTAATTTTATTTTTATTTTAATTTTATGTTAATTTTATATTTATTTTATTTTTTTTTAAATTTAATTTTATTTTAATTTTTATTTTTTTTATTTTTAATTTTATTTTTATTTTAATTTAATTTTTTTTTTATTTTAATTTAATTTTTATTTTATTTTTATTTTTATCCAGACTGAATAATAATACCATCTCATTTATACAGAAGGAACTGTCATTCCCACTGCAAATATTTTTTATTTATTTTAATTTTAATTTAATTTTTATTTTATTTTTAATTTTATTTTTATTTTAATTTTAATTTTATTTTTATTTTTATTTTAATTTTATTTTATTTTTTTATTTTAATTTTAATTTTTTTTTATTTTTATCCAGACTGAATAATAACACCATCTCATTTATACAGAAGGAACTCATTCCCACTGCAAATATTTTTTATTTTTTATTTATATTTTTCATTCATAGTTTTTGTTTTTTCACATTGATAAATTAATTTATTTTATATATTTACACAAATCATATATTTAAGTATATTTAATTGATGTAATTATTTGATTATCGGTGGTACACTTATGAATTCATTATATCACATAAGGTAGAATATATTGGAGCGCGGTACACTACTGGCATTCGTGGACATTTTTAGTGACAGCAGGGTTAGCTGAACGTTTTGATATAAGATATGTGTAGGTGGGCTTGAAAATGGAAGAGTGATGGCAGTTTACAAATCATGTTCTGATTTTTCTGATTTTTCCTTTGCACACTCTAGCTGTGCTCTGCTGCTCAATGCATTCCTATGGGAAAATTTCGCCGCAAAAACCGCGATATTTCTTGAACGATTTGGCGAAACGTTCCACAAAGTAATAGCAATCCGATCGGGAACAATCCGCACGTTTTGATATATTACTTGTATTTGTAGTGTAAAAACTGTGGGAGGAGTTAGCGTGGCAAATATGGCTATAATAAGAAACGGAATAAGAATTAGATTTCAAATATGGCAGAGAAGAGTGGTAAAAACAAACTGCTTAAAATTGCTCACTTCACTGGCGTCTTCACAATTTCTGTGGAAATTGTGTGGTGTTCTGGCCTCCACGCACTGGAGTGGGTGGAGTAGCTTTTGTCTCTCTGCTTCCTGCTCACACAGCTGGGTTCCTATGGCAACTCCCTCCACACCAAGGGCAGAGTCATGGTTATAAACACAGTGCTCAAACTTGCCGACATCACTGGCGATTGCCATCTTCAAACGCTTGTAGTTTTAAAAGTATAAATGCTACCGTGAAAAGGTTTATAATGTGACAATCACAAGAAACAGACCTAAATTTTGATGTATAGTATGTCTCTGCAATATTAAAAATGAAGGCACAGTCGCAGTTTAAAAACGTCCCTTAACATTTCAGGTGGCTCTGAGTGGATTTTCAATGAAAGTCAATGGGAGGGGTTATTTGCAAACAAATGGTCATATTGTGAAAACTATCAGGAGTATGTCCTAGCCGTGAACATTTTTAGTGACAGCAGGGTTAGCTGAACGTTTTGATATAAGATATGTGTAGGTGGGCTTGAAAATGGCAGAGTGATGGCAGTTTACAAATCATGTTCTGATTTTTCCTTTCACACTGTAGCTTTCTCAATCTAATGTGACTCAGCTGCCCCCTGAGTGACCTTTGCTTGCACCTGTTACCTCAGTCAGTCACAGGTGTGTGACAGGCTCTGCTCTAAACAGGCTATTTAAACTTGCCAAATTCACTGGCGATTGCCATCTTCAAACGCTTGTAGTTTTAAAAGTATAAATGCTACCGTGAAAAGCTTTATATTGTGATAATCACAAGAAAAAGACCTACAGTTTGATGTATAGTATGTCTCTGAAAGATAACAAATGAAGGCACAGTCGCAGTTTAAAAACGTCCCTTAAAATTTCTTGTGTCTAAAGTGGAGTTTCAATGAAAGTCAATGGGAGGGATGAGGTCCAAACAAATGGTCATATTCTGAAAACTATCAGGAATGTGTCCTAGCCGTGAACATTTTTAGTGACAGCAGGGTTAGCTGAATGTTTTGATATAAGATATGTGTAGGTGGGCTTGAAAATGGAAGAGTGATGGCAGTTTACAAATCATGTTCTGATTTTTCTGATTTTTCCTTTGCACACTCTAGCTGTGCTGTGCTGCTCAATGCATTCCTATGGGAAAATTTTGCCGCAAAAACCGCGATATTTCTTGAACGATTCGGCGAAACGTTCCACAAAGTAATAGCAATCCGATCGGGAACAATCCGCACGTTTTGATATATTACTTGTATTTGTAGTGTAAAAACTGTGGGAGGAGTTAGCGTGGCAAATATGGCTATAATAAGAAACGGAATAAGAACTAGACAATCTACAATTTCTGGGGAAATTGTGTAAAGTGTTCTTGCCGCAACCTTTACCAAATGATTGATGAAATGTAAGCAGGGCACATTGCAAGCCTGATAGTGAGAAATGCATTTCAGCTTGTATTTTGAAGCTCACAGTCCAGCCTCGTGAGTCATCTGCCTCTTGAGTGACCTTTGGTTGCTGCACCTGGAGAGGGCGGAGTAGGCTCACTGTGCTGAGACAGCTTGTTGCTATGACAACTCACTCTGAGAGGAATGTCAGCATGCCTGTTCTAAACAGGCTTTTTAAACTTGCCAAGTTCAATTGCGTGCTAAAATTAGTATTAATTAAATATTAAAGAAAAGAAACATAGTGTCTTATCCGGGATAAGAATTATTTATTTTTATTTTAATTTTTTTTTTATTTTAATTTTAATTTTTATTTTATTTTTATTTTTAATTTTATTTTTATTTTTATTTAATTTTAATTTTATGTTAATTTTAATTTTATGTTAATTTTAATTTTATGTTAATTTTAATTTTATTTTTATTTTATTTTTATTTTAATTTTATTTTAATTTTATTTTTATGTTAATTTTATGTTAATTTTAATTTTATTTTTATTTTATTTTAATTTTATTTTTATTTTAATTTTAATTTTATTTTTATTTTTATTTTATGTTATTTTAATTTTATTTTTATTTTAATTTTATGTTAATTTTATTTTTATTTAATTTTTTTTTTTATTTTTAATTTTATTTTTATTTTAATTTTAATTTTTATTTTTTATTTTATTTTAATTTTAATTTTATTTTTTTTTATTTTAATTTAATTTTTATTTTATTTTTATTTTTATCCAGACTGAATAATAATACCATCTCATTTATACAGAAGGAACTGTCATTCCCACTGCAAATATTTTTTATTTATTTTAATTTTAATTTTAATTTAATTTTTATTTTATTTTTCATTTTATTTTTATTTTAATTTTAATTTTTAATTTTATTTTATTTTTTTATTTTAATTTTAAATTTATTTTATTTTTATCCAGACTGAATAATAACACCATCTCATTTATACAGAAGGAACTGTCATTCCCACTGCAAATATTTTTTATTTTTTATTTATATTTTTCATTCATAGTTTTTGTTTTTTCACATTGATAAATTAATTTATTTTATATATTTACTCAAATCATATATTTAAGTATAATTAATTGATGTAATTATTTGATTATCGGTGGTACACTTATGAATTCATTATATCACATAAGGTAGAATATATTGGAGCGCGGTACACTACTGGCATTCGTGAACATTTTTAGTGACAGCAGGGTTAGCTGAACATTTTGATATAAGATATGTGTAGGTGGGCTTGAAAATGAAAGAGTGATGGCAGTTTACAAATCATGTTCTGATTTTTCCTTCCACACTGCAGCTTTCTCACTTCTCACTCTAATGTGACTCAGCTGCCCCCTGAGTGACCTTTGGTTGCACCTGTTACCTCAGTCAGTCACAGGTGTGTGAGAAGCTCTGTTCTAAACAGGCTGTTTAAACTTGCCAAGTTCACTGGCGATTGCCATTTTCAAACGCTTGTAGTTTTAAAAGTATAAATGCTACCGTGAAAAGGTTTATATTGTGACAATCACAAGAAAAAGACCTAAATTTTGATATATAGTATGTCTCTGCAATATTAAAAATGAAGGCACAGTCGCAGTTTAAAAACGTCCCTTAAAATGTCAGGTATCTAGAGTGGAGTTTCAATGAAAGTCAATGGGAGGGGTGAGGTGCAAACACATGGTCATATTCTGAAAACTATCAGGAGTATGTCCTAGCCGTGAACATTTTTAGTGACAACAGGGTTAGCTGAACGTTTTGATATAAGATATGTGTAGGTGGGCTTGAAAATGACATAGTTATGGCAGTTTACAAATCATGTTCTGATTTTTCCTTCCACACTGCAGCTTTCTCACTCTAATGTGACTCAGCTGCCCCCTGAGTGACCTTTGGTGCACCTGTTACCTCAGTCAGTCACAGGTGTGTGAGAAGCTCTGCTCTAAACAGGCTATTTAAACTTGCCAAGTTCACTGGCGATTGCCATGTTCAAATGCTTGTAGTTTCAAAAGTATAAATGCTACAGTGAAAAGGTTTAAAAACGTCCCTTAAAATTTCTTGTGTCTAAAGTGGAGTTTCAATGAAAGTCAATGGGAAGGATGAGGTCCAAACAAATGGTCATATTGTGAAAACTATCAGGAGTATGTCCTAGCCGTGAACATTTTTAGTGACAGCAGGGTTAGCTGAACGTTTTGATATAAGATATGTGTAGGTGGGCTTGAAAATGGCAGAGTGATGGCAGTTTACAAATCATGTTCTGATTTTTCCTTTGCACACTCTAGCTGTGCTCTGCTGCCACTCTAGATGCACCATTCATTCCTATGGGAAAATTTCGCCACAAAAACCGCGATATTTCTTGAACGATTCGGCGAAACGTTCCACAAAGTAATAGCAATCCGATCGGGAACAATCCGCACGTTTTGATATATTACTTGTCTTTGTAGTGTAAAAACTGTGGGAGGAGTTAGCGTGGCAAATGTGGCTATAATAATAAGAATAAGAACTAGACAATCTACAATTTCTGGGGAAATTGTGTAAAGTGTTCTTGCCGCAACCTTTACCAAATGATTGATGAAATGTAAGCAGTGCACATTGCAAGCCTGATAGTGAGAAATGCATTTCAGCTTGTATTTTGAAGCTCACAGTCCAGCCTGGTGAGTCATCTGCCTCTTGAGTGACCTTTGGTTGCTGCACCTGGAGAGGGCGGAGTAGGCTCACTGTGCTGAGACAGCTGGGTTGCTATGACAACTCACTCTGAGAGGAATGTCAGCATGTGTGTTCTAAACAGGCTTTTTAAACTTGCCAAGTTCAATTGCGTGCTAAAATTAGTATTAATTAAATATTAAAGAAAAGAAACATAGTGTCTTATCCGGGATATCAATTATTTATTTTTATTTTAATTTTTTTTTTATTTTAATTTTATTTTAATTTTAATTTTTATTATTTTATTTTATTTTATTTTATTTTTAATTTTATTTTTATTTTATTTTAATTTTAATTTTATGTTTTTTTTTATTTTTATTTTAATTTTATTTTTATTTTAATTTTATGTTAATTTTATTTTTATTTTAATTTTTTTTTAATTTTAATTTTATTTTTATTTTAATTTTTATTTTTATTTTATTTTTAATTTTATTTTAATTTTAATTTTATTTTTTTTTATTTTAATTAAATTTTTATTTTATTTTTATTTTTATCCAGACTGAATAATAATACCATCTCATTTATACAGAAGGAACTGTCATTCCCACTGCAAATATGGCTATAATAAGAATAAGAATTAGATTTCAAATATGGCAGAGAAGAGCGGTTAAAAACAAACTGCTTCAAATTGCTCACTTCACTGGCGTCTTCACAATTTCTGTGGAAATTGTGTGGTGTTCTGGCCTCCACACAACTGGAGTGGGCAGGTTAGCTTTTGTCTCTCTGCTTCCTGCTCACACAGCTGGGTTCCTATGGCAACTCCCTCCACACCAAGGGCAGAGTCATGGTTATAAACAAACTGCTCCAAGTTGCTGACATCACTGGCGATTGCCATCTTCAAACGGTTGTAGTTTTAAAAGTATAAATGCTACCGTGAAAAGGCTTATATTGTGACAATCACAAGAAACAGACCTAAATTTTGATATATAGTATGTCTCTGCAATATTAAAAATGAAGGCACAGTCGCAGTTTAAAAACGTCCCTTAAAATTTCTTGTGTCTAAAGTGGAGTTTCAATGAAAGTCAATGGGAGGAGTGAGGTGCAAACAAATGGTCATATTCTGAAAACTATCAGGAGTATGTCCTAGCCGTGAACATTTTTAGTGACAGCAGGGTTAGCTGAACGTTTTGATATAAGATATGTGTAGGTGGGCTTGAAAATGGCAGAGTGATGGCAGTTTACAAATCATGTTCTGATTTTTCCTTCCACATTGCAGCTTTCTCACTCTAATGTGACTCAGCTGCCCCCTGAGTGACCTTTGCTTGCACCTGTTACCTCAGTCAGTCACAGGTGTGTGAGGAGCTGTGCTCTAAACAGGCTATTTAAACTTGCCAAATTCACTGGCGATTGCCATCTTCAAACGCTTGTAGTTTTAAAAGTATAAATGCTACCGTGAAAAGGTTTATATTGTGACAATCACAAGAAAAAGACCTACAGTTTGATGTATAGTATGTCTCTGAAAGATAACAAATGAAGGCACAGTCGCAGTTTAAAAACGTCCCTTAAAATGTCTGGTGTCTAGAGTGGAGTTTCAATGAAAGTCAATGGGAGGGGTGATGTGCAAACAAATGGTCATATTCTGAAAACTATCAGGAGTATGTCCTAGCCGTGAACATTTTTAGTGACAGCAGGGTTAGCTGAACGTTTTGATATAAGATATGTGTAGGTGGGCTTGAAAATGGCAGAGTGATGGCAGTTTACAAATCATGTTCTGATTTTTCCTTTGCACACTCTAGCTGTGCTCTGCTGCCACTCTAGATGCACCATTCATTCCTATGGGAAAATTTCGCCGCAAAAACCGCGATATTTCTTGAACGATTCGGTGAAACGTTCCACAAAGTAATAGCAATCCGATCGGGAACAATCCGCACGTTTTGATATATTACTTGTCTTTGTAGTGTAAAAACTGTGGGAGGAGTTAGCGTGGCAAATTTGGCTATAATAATAAGAATAAAAATAAGAATAAGAACTAGACAATCTACAATTTCTGGGGAAATTGTGTAAAGTGTTCTTGCCGCAACCTTTACCAAATGATTGATGAAATGTAAGCAGGGCACATTGCAAGCCTGATAGTGAGAAATGCATTTCAGCTTGTATTTTGAAGCTCACAGTCCAGCCTCGTGAGTCATCTGCCTCTTGAGTGACCTTTGGTTGCTGCACCTGGAGAGGGCGGAGTAGGCTCACTGTGCTGAGACAGCTGGGTTGCTATGACAACTCACTCTGAGAGGAATGTCAGCATGTGTGTTCTAAACAGGCTTTTTAAACTTGCCAAGTTCAATTGCGTGCTAAAATTAGTATTAATTAAATATTAAAGAAAAGAAACATAGTGTCTTATCCGGGAAATCAATTATTTATTTTTATTTTAATTTTTTTTTTATTTTAATTTTATTTTAATTTTAATTTTTATTATTTTATTTTTAATTTTATTTTTATTTTTATTTTATTTTAATTTTATGTTTATTTTAATTTTAATTTTAATTTTATTTTAATTTTATTTTTATTTTAATTTTATGTTAATTTTAATTTTATTTTTTTTTATTTTATTTTTAATTTTATTTTTATTTTTAATTATATTTTTATTTTTAATTATATTTTTATTTTAATTTTAATTTTATTTTTATTTTAATTTTATGTTAATTTTAATTTTATTTTTATTTTAATTTTATTTTATTTTTAATTTTATTTTTATTTTTAATTTTATTTTTATTTTAATTTTAATTTTATTTTTATTTTAATTTTATGTTAATTTAATATAATTTTAATTTTTTTTTAAATTTAATTTTATTTTAATTTTTATTTTTATTTTATTTTTAATTTTATTTTAATTTTAATTTTTTTTTTTTTATTTTAATTAAATTTTTATTTTATTTTTATCCAGACTGAATAAGAATACCATCTCATTTATACAGAAGGAACTGTCATTCCCACTGCAAATATTTTTTATTTATTTTAATTTTTATTTAATTTTTATTTTATTTTTAATTTTTATTTTGTTTTAATTTTAATTTTTAATTTTATTTTTATTTTAATTTTATTTTATTTTTATTTTTATCCAGACTGAATAATAACACCATCTCATTTATACAGAAGGAACTGTCATTCCCACTGCAAATATTTTTTATTTTTTATTTATATTTTTCATTCATAGTTTTTGTTTTTTCACATTGATAAATTAATTTATTTTATATATTTACACAAATCATATATTTAAGTATAATTAATTGATGTAATTATTTGTACACTTATGAATTCATTATATCACATAAGGTAGAATATATTGGAGCGCGGTACACTACTGGCATTCGTGAACATTTTTAGTGACAGCAGGGTTAGCTGAACGTTTTGATATAAGATATGTGTAGGTGGGCTTGAAAATGAAAGAGTGATGGCAGTTTACAAATCATGTTCTGATTTTTCTGATTTTTCCTTTGCACACTCTAGCTGTGCTGTGCTGCTCAATGCATTCCTATGGGAAAATTTCGCCGCAAAAACCGCGATATTTCTTGAACGATTCGGCGAAACGTTCTACAAAGTAATAGCAATCCGATCGGGATCAATGCGCACGTTTTGATATATTACTTGTCTTTGTAGTGTAAAAACTGTGGGAGGAGTTAGCGTGGCAAATATGGCTATAATAAGAAAAAGAATTAGATTTCAAATATGGCAGAGAAGAGCGGTTAAAAACAAACTGCTTCAAATTGCTCACTTCACTGGCGTCTTCACAATTTCTGTGGAAATTGTGTGGTGTTCTGGCCTCCACACAACTGGAGTGGGCAGGTTAGCTTTTGTCTCTCTGCTTCCTGCTCACACAGCTGGGTTCCTATGGCAACTCCCTCCACACCAAGGGCAGAGTCATGGTTATAAACAAACTGCTCCAAGTTGCTGACATCACTGGCGATTGCCATCTTCAAACGGTTGTAGTTTTAAAAGTATAAATGCTACCGTGAAAAGGCTTATATTGTGACAATCACAAGAAACAGACCTAAATTTTGATATATAGTATGTCTCTGCAATATTAAAAATGAAGGCACAGTCGCAGTTTAAAAACGTCCCTTAAAATTTCTTGTGTCTAAAGTGGAGTTTCAATGAAAGTCAATGGGAGGAGTGAGGTGCAAACAAATGGTCATATTCTGAAAACTATCAGGAGTATGTCCTAGCCGTGAACATTTTTAGTGACAGCAGGGTTAGCTGAACGTTTTGATATAAGATATGTGTAGGTGGGCTTGAAAATGACATAGTTATGGCAGTTTACAAATCATGTTCTGATTTTTCCTTCCACATTGCAGCTTTCTCACTCTAATGTGACTCAGCTGCCCCCTGAGTGACCTTTGCTTGCACCTGTTACCTCAGTCAGTCACAGGTGTGTGAGGAGCTGTGCTCTAAACAGGCTATTTAAACTTGCCAAATTCACTGGCGATTGCCATCTTCAAACGCTTGTAGTTTTAAAAGTATAAATGCTACCGTGAAAAGGTTTATATTGTGACAATCACAAGAAAAAGACCTACAGTTTGATGTATAGTATGTCTCTGAAAGATAACAAATGAAGGCACAGTCGCAGTTTAAAAACGTCCCTTAAAATGTCTGGTGTCTAGAGTGGAGTTTCAATGAAAGTCAATGGGAGGGGTGATGTGCAAACAAATGGTCATATTCTGAAAACTATCAGGAGTATGTCCTAGCCGTGAACATTTTTAGTGACAGCAGGGTTAGCTGAACGTTTTGATATAAGATATGTGTAGGTGGGCTTGAAAATGGCAGAGTGATGGCAGTTTACAAATCATGTTCTGATTTTTCCTTTGCACACTCTAGCTGTGCTCTGCTGCCACTCTAGATGCACCATTCATTCCTATGGGAAAATTTCGCCGCAAAAACCGCGATATTTCTTGAACGATTCGGCGAAACGTTCCACAAAGTAATAGCAATCCGATCGGGAACAATCCGCACGTTTTGATATATTACTTGTCTTTGTAGTGTAAAAACTGTGGGAGGAGTTAGCGTGGCAAATTTGTCTATAATAATAAGAATAAAAACTAGACAATCTACAATTTCTGGGGAAATTGTGTAAAGTGTTCTTGCCGCAACCTTTACCAAATGATTGATGAAATGTAAGCAGTGCACATTGCAAGCCTGATAGTGAGAAATGCATTTCAGCTTGTATTTTGAAGCTCACAGTCCAGCCTGGTGAGTCATCTGCCTCTTGAGTGACCTTTGGTTGCTGCACCTGGAGAGGGCGGAGTAGGCTCACTGTGCTGAGACAGCTGGGTTGCTATGACAACTCACTCTGAGAGGAATGTCAGCATGTGTGTTCTAAACAGGCTTTTTAAACTTGCCAAGTTCAATTGTGTGCTAAAATTAGTATTAATTAAATATTAAAGAAAAGAAACATAGTGTCTTATCCGGGATATCAATTATTTATTTTTATTTTTATTTTAATTTTTTTTTTATTTTAATTTTATTTTAATTTTAATTTTTATTATTTTATTTTATTTTATTTTATTTTTAATTTTATTTTTATTTTTATTTTATTTTAATTTTAATTTTATGTTTATTTTAATTTTAATTTTAATTTTATTTTAATTTTAATTTTATTTTAATTTTAATTTTATTTTAATTTTATTTTTATTTTAATTTTATGTTAATTTTAATTTTATTTTTATTTTAATTTTAATTTTATTTTATTTTTAATTTTATTTTAATTTTTATTTTTAATTTTATTTTTATTTTAATTTTAATTTTATTTTTATTTTAATTTTATGTTAATTTTAATTTTATGTTAATTTTTATTTTAATTTTATTTTTATTTTAATTTTTATTTTTATTTTATTTTTAATTTTATTTTAATTTTAATTTTATTTTTTTTTATTTTAATTAAATTTTTATTTTATTTTTATTTTTATCCAGACTGAATAATAATACCATCTCATTTATACAGAAGGAACTGTCATTCCCACTGCAAATATTTTTTATTTATTTTAATTTTTTTTTAATTTTATTTTTATTTTAATTTTTATTTTTATTTTATTTTTAATTTTATTTTAATTTAAATTTTATTTTTTTTTTATTTTAATTAAATTTTTATTTTATTTTTATTTTTATCCAGACTGAATAATAATACCATCTCATTTATACAGAAGGAACTGTCATTCCCACTGCAAATATTTTTTATTTATTTTAATTTTTATTTAATATTTATTTTATTTTTAATTTTTATTTTGTTTTAATTTTAATTTTTAATTTTATTTTTATTTTAATTTTATTTTATTTTTATTTTTATCCAGACTGAATAATAACACCATCTCATTTATACAGAAGGAACTGTCATTCCCACTGCAAATATTTTTTATTTTTTATTTATATTTTTCATTCATAGTTTTTGTTTTTTCACATTGATAAATTAATTTATTTTATATATTTACACAAATCATATATTTAAGTATAATTAATTGATGTAATTATTTGATTATCGGTGGTACACTTATGAATTCATTATATCACATAAGGTAGAATATATTGGAGCGCGGTACACTACTGGTATTCGTGAACATTTTTAGTGACAGCAGGGTTAGCTGAACGTTTTGATATAAGATATGTGTAGGTGGGCTTGAAAATGGCAGAGTGATGGCAGTTTACAAATCATGTTCTGATTTTTCTGATTTTTCCTTTGCACACTCTAGCTGTGCTGTGCTGCTCAATGCATTCCTATGGGAAAATTTCGCCGCAAAAACCGCGATATTTCTTGAACGATTCGGCGAAACGTTCTACAAAGTAATAGCAATCCGATCGGGATCAATGCGCACGTTTTGATATATTACTTGTCTTTGTAGTGTAAAAACTGTGGGAGGAGTTAGCGTGGCAAATATGGCTATAATAAGAATAAGAATTAGATTTCAAATATGGCAGAGAAGAGCGGTTAAAAACAAACTGCTTCAAATTGCTCACTTCACTGGCGTCTTCACAATTTCTGTGGAAATTGTGTGGTGTTCTGGCCTCCACACAACTGGAGTGGGCAGGTTAGCTTTTGTCTCTCTGCTTCCTGCTCACACAGCTGGGTTCCTATGGCAACTCCCTCCACACCAAGGGCAGAGTCATGGTTATAAACAAACTGCTCCAAGTTGCTGACATCACTGGCGATTGCCATCTTCAAACGCTTGTAGATTTAAAAGTATAAATGCTACCGTGAAAAGGCTTATATTGTGACAATCACAAGAAACAGACCTAAATTTTGATGTATAGTATGTCTCTGCAATATTAAAAATGAAGGCACAGTCGCAGTTTAAAAACGTCCCTTAAAATTTCTTGTGTCTAAAGTGGAGTTTCAATGAAAGTCAATGGGAGGAGTGAGGTGCAAACAAATGGTCATATTCTGAAAACTATCAGGAGTATGTCCTAGCCGTGAACATTTTTAGTGACAGCAGGGTTAGCTGAACGTTTTGATATAAGATATGTGTAGGTGGGCTTGAAAATGACATAGTTATGGCAGTTTACAAATCATGTTCTGATTTTTCCTTTCACACTGTAGATTTCTCACTCTAATGTGACTCAGCTGCCCCCTGAGTGACCTTTGCTTGCACCTGTTACCTCAGTCAGTCACAGGTGTGTGAGAAGCTCTGCTGAAAACAGGCTGTTTAAACTTGCCAAGTTCACTGGCGATTGCCATTTTCAAACACTTGTAGTTTTAAAAGTATACATGCTACCGTGAAAAGGTTTATATTGTGACAATCACAAGAAAAAGACTTAAATTTTGATATATAGTATGTCTCTGCAATATTAAAAATGAAGGCACAGTCGCAGTTTAAAAACGTCCCTTAAAATTTCTTGTGTCTAAAGTGGAGTTTCAATGAAAGTCAATGGGAGGGGTGAGGTCCAAACAAATGGTCATATTGTGAAAACTATCAGGAGTATGTCCTAGCCGTGAACATTTTTAGTGACAGCAGGGTTAGCTGAACGTTTTGATATAAGATATGTGTAGGTGGGCTTGAAAATGACATAGTGATGGCAGTTTACAAATCATGTTCTGATTTTTCCTTTGCACACTCTAGCTGTGCTCTGCTGCCACTCTAGATGCACCATTCATTCCTATGGGAAAATTTTGCCGCAAAAACCGCGATATTTCTTGAACGATTCGGCGAAACGTTCCACAAAGTAATAGCAATCCGAACGGGAACAATCCGCACGTTTTGATATATTACTTGTCTTTGTAGTGTAAAAACTGTGGGAGGAGTTAGCGTGGCAAATTTGGCTATAATAATAAGAATAAGAATAAAAATAAGAATAAGAATATATTTGTGAGATAACAATAAGTGTTCCTTGCTATGCAAGAACACTTAACTAGACAATCTACAATTTCTGGGGAAATTGTGTAAAGTGTTCTTGCTGCAACCTTTACCAAATGATTGATGAAATGTAAGCAGTGCACATTGCAAGCCTGATAGTGAGAAATGCATTTCAGCTTGTATTTTGAAGCTCACAGTCCAGCCTGGTGAGTCATCTGCCTCTTGAGTGACCTTTGGTTGCTGCACCTGGAGAGGGCGGAGTAGGCTCACTGTGCTGAGACAGCTGGGTTGCTATGACAACTCACTCTGAGAGGAATGTCAGCATGTGTGTTCTAAACAGGCTTTTTAAACTTGCCAAGTTCAATTGCGTGCTAAAATTAGTATTAATTAAATATTAAAGAAAAGAAACATAGTGTCTTATCCGGGATATCAATTATTTATTTTTATTTTAATTTTTTTTTTATTTTAATTTTATTTTAATTTTTATTATTTTATTTTATTTTTAATTTTATTTTTATTTTATTTTAATTTTATGTTTTTTTTTATTTTTATTTTAATTTTATTTTTATTTTAATTTTATGTTAATTTTATTTTTATTTTAATTTTTTTTTAATTTTAATTTTATTTTTATTTTAATTTTAATTTTTATTTTATTTTTAATTTTATTTTAATTTTAATTTTATTTTTTTTTTATTTTAATTAAATTTTTATTTTATTTTTATTTTTATCCAGTCTGAATAATAATACCATCTCATTTATACAGAAGGAACTGTCATTCCCACTGCAAATATGGCTATAATAAGAATAAGAATTAGATTTCAAATATGGCAGAGAAGAGCGGTTAAAAACAAACTGCTTCAAATTGCTCACTTCACTGGCGTCTTCACAATTTCTGTGGAAATTGTGTGGTGTTCTGGCCTCCACACAACTGGAGTGGGCAGGTTAGCTTTTGTCTCTCTGCTTCCTGCTCACACAGCTGGGTTCCTATGGCAACTCCCTCCACACCAAGGGCAGAGTCATGGTTATAAACAAACTGCTCCAAGTTGCTGACATCACTGGCGATTGCCATCTTCAAACGGTTGTAGTTTTAAAAGTATAAATGCTACCGTGAAAAGGCTTATATTGTGACAATCACAAGAAACAGACCTAAATTTTGATATATAGTATGTCTCTGCAATATTAAAAATGAAGGCACAGTCGCAGTTTAAAAACGTCCCTTAAAATTTCTTGTGTCTAAAGTGGAGTTTCAATGAAAGTCAATGGGAGGAGTGAGGTGCAAACAAATGGTCATATTCTGAAAACTATCAGGAGTATGTCCTAGCCGTGAACATTTTTAGTGACAGCAGGGTTAGCTGAACGTTTTGATATAAGATATGTGTAGGTGGGCTTGAAAATGACAGAGTGATGGCAGTTTACAAATCATGTTCTGATTTTCCTTTCACATTGCAGCTTTCTCACTCTAATGTGACTCAGCTGCCCCCTGAGTGACCTTTGGTTGCACCTGTTACCTCAGTCAGTCACAGGTGTGTGAGGAGCTGTGCTCTAAACAGGCTATTTAAACTTGCCAAATTCACTGGCGATTGCCATCTTCAAACGCTTGTAGTTTTAAAAGTATAAATGCTACCGTGAAAAGGTTTATATTGTGACAATCACAAGAAAAAGACCTACAGTTTGATGTATAGTATGTCTCTGAAAGATAACAAATGAAGGCACAGTCGCAGTTTAAATACGTCCCTTAAAATGTCTGGTGTCTAGAGTGGAGTTTCAATGAAAGTCAATGGGAGGGGTGATGTGCAAACAAATGGTCATATTCTGAAAACTATCAGGAGTATGTCCTAGCCGTGAACATTTTTAGTGACAGCAGGGTTAGCTGAACGTTTTGATATAAGATATGTGTAGGTGGGCTTGAAAATGGCAGAGTGATGGCAGTTTACAAATCATGTTCTGATTTTTCCTTTGCACACTCTAGCTGTGCTCTGCTCCCACTCTAGATGCACCATTCATTCCTATGGGAAAATTTCGCCACAATAACCGCGATATTTCTTGAACGATTCGGCGAAACGTTCCACAAAGTAATAGCAATCCGATCGGGAACAATGCGCACGTTTTGATATATTACTTGTCTTTGTAGTGTAAAAACTGTGGGAGGAGTTAGCGTGGCAAATTTGGCTATAATAATAAGAATAAGAATAAGAATAAGAATATACTTGTGAGATAACAATAAGTGTTCCTTGCTATGCAAGAACACTTAACTAGACAATCTACAATTTCTGGGGAAATTGTGTAAAGTGTTCTTGCCGCAACCTTTACCAAATGATTGATGAAATGTAAGCAGTGCACATTGCAAGCCTGATAGTGAGAAATGCATTTCAGCTTGTATTTTGAAGCTCACAGTCCAGCCTGGTGAGTCATCTGCCTCTTGAGTGACCTTTGGTTGCTGCACCTGGAGAGGGCGGAGTAGGCTCACTGTGCTGAGACAGCTGGGTTGCTATGACAACTCACTCTGAGAGGAATGTCAGCATGTGTGTTCTAAACAGGCTTTTTAAACTTGCCAAGTTCAATTGCGTGCTAAAATTAGTATTAATTAAATATTAAAGAAAAGAAACATAGTGTCTTATCCGGGATATCAATTATTTATTTTTATTTTTATTTTAATTTTTTTTTTATTTTAATTTTATTTTAATTTTTATTATTTTATTTTATTTTATTTTTAATTTTATTTTAATTTTTATTTTATTTTAATTTTAATTTTATGTTTATTTTAATTTTAATTTTATTTTAATTTTAATTTTATTTTAATTTTATTTTTATTTTAATTTTATGTTAATTTTATTTTTATTTTAATTTTAATTTTAATTTTATTTTATTTTTAATTTTATTTTAATTTTTATTTTTATTTTTAATTTTATTTTTATTTTTATTTTAATTTTAATTTTATTTTTATTTTAATTTTAATTTTATTTTTATTTTAATTTTATGTTAATTTTAATTTTATGTTAATTTTTATTTTAATTTTATTTTTATTTTAATTTTTATTTTTATTTTATTTTTAATTTTATTTTAATTTTATTTTTTTTTATTTTAATTAAATTTTTATTTTATTTTTATTTTTATCCAGACTGAATAATAATACCATCTCATTTATACAGAAGGAACTGTCATTCCCACTGCAAATATTTTTTATTTATTTTAATTTTTTTTTAATTTTAATTTTATTTTTATTTTAATTTTTATTTTTATTTTATTTTTAATTTTATTTTAATTTAAATTTTATTTTTTTTTTAGTTTAATTAAATTTTTATTTTATTTTTATTTTTATCCAGACTGAATAATAATACCATCTCATTTATACAGAAGGAACTGTCATTCCCACTGCAAATATTTTTTATTTATTTTAATTTTTATTTAATATTAATTTTATTTTTAATTTTTATTTTGTTTTAATTTTAATTTTTAATTTTATTTTTATTTTAATTTTATTTTATTTTTATTTTTATCCAGACTGAATAATAACACCATCTCATTTATACAGAAGGAACTGTCATTCCCACTGCAAATATTTTTTATTTTTTATTTATATTTTTCATTCATAGTTTTTGTTTTTTCACATTGATAAATTAATTTATTTTATATATTTACACAAATCATATATTTAAGTATAATTAATTGATGTAATTATTTGATTATCGGTGGTACACCTATGAATTCATTATATCACATAAGGTAGAATATATTGGAGCGCGGTACACTACTGGTATTCGTGAACATTTTTAGTGACAGCAGGGTTAGCTGAACGTTTTGATATAAGATATGTGTAGGTGGGCTTGAAAATGGCAGAGTGATGGCAGTTTACAAATCATGTTCTGATTTTTCTGATTTTTCCTTTGCACACTCTAGCTGTGCTGTGCTGCTCAATGCATTCCTATGGGAAAATTTCGCCGCAAAAACCGCGATATTTCTTGAACGATTCGGCGAAACGTTCTACAAAGTAATAGCAATCCGATCGGGATCAATGCGCACGTTTTGATATATTACTTGTCTTTGTAGTGTAAAAACTGTGGGAGGAGTTAGCGTGGCAAATATGGCTATAATAAGAATAAGAATTAGATTTCAAATATGGCAGAGAAGAGCGGTTAAAAACAAACTGCTTCAAATTGCTTACTTCACTGGCGTCTTCACAATTTCTGTGGAAATTGTGTGGTGTTCTGGCCTCCACACAACTGGAGTGGGCAGGTTAGCTTTTGTCTCTCTGCTTCCTGCTCACACAGCTGGGTTCCTATGGCAACTCCCTCCACACCAAGGGCAGAGTCATGGTTATAAACAAACTGCTCCAAGTTGCTGACATCACTGGCGATTGCCATCTTCAAACGCTTGTAGATTTAAAAGTATAAATGCTACCGTGAAAAGGCTTATATTGTGACAATCACAAGAAACAGACCTAAATTTTGATGTATAGTATGTCTCTGCAATATTAAAAATGAAGGCACAGTCGCAGTTTAAAAACGTCCCTTAAAATTTCTTGTGTCTAAAGTGGAGTTTCAATGAAAGTCAATGGGAGGAGTGAGGTGCAAACAAATGGTCATATTCTGAAAACTATCAGGAGTATGTCCTAGCCGTGAACATTTTTAGTGACAGCAGGGTTAGCTGAACGTTTTGATATAAGATATGTGTAGGTGGGCTTGAAAATGACATAGTTATGGCAGTTTACAAATCATGTTCTGATTTTTCCTTTCACACTGTAGATTTCTCACTCTAATGTGACTCAGCTGCCCCCTGAGTGACCTTTGCTTGCACCTGTTACCTCAGTCAGTCACAGGTGTGTGAGAAGCTCTGCTGAAAACAGGCTGTTTAAACTTGCCAAGTTCACTGGCGATTGCCATCTTCAAACGCTTGTAGTTTTAAAAGTATACATGCTACCGTGAAAAGGTTTATATTGTGACAATCACAAGAAAAAGACCTAAATTTTGATATATAGTATGTCTCTGCAATATTAAAAATGAAGGCACAGTCGCAGTTTAAAAACGTCCCTTAAAATTTCTTGTGTCTAAAGTGGAGTTTCAATGAAAGTCAATGGGAGGGGTGAGGTCCAAACAAATGGTCATATTGTGAAAACTATCAGGAGTATGTCCTAGCCGTGAACATTTTTAGTGACAGCAGGGTTAGCTGAACGTTTTGATATAAGATATGTGTAGGTGGGCTTGAAAATGACATAGTGATGGCAGTTTACAAATCATGTTCTGATTTTTCCTTTGCACACTCTAGCTGTGCTCTGCTGCCACTCTAGATGCACCATTCATTCCTATGGGAAAATTTTGCCGCAAAAACCGCGATATTTCTTGAACGATTCGGCGAAACGTTCCACAAAGTAATAGCAATCCGATCGGGAACAATCCGCACGTTTTGATATATTACTTGTCTTTGTAGTGTAAAAACTGTGGGAGGAGTTAGCGTGGCAAATTTGGCTATAATAATAAGAATAAGAATAAAACTAGACAATCTACAATTTCTGGGGAAATTGTGTAAAGTGTTCTTGCCGCAACCTTTACCAAATGATTGATGAAATGTAAGCAGTGCACATTGCAAGCCTGATAGTGAGAAATGCATTTCAGCTTGTATTTTGAAGCTCACAGTCCAGCCTCGTGAGTCATCTGCCTCTTGAGTGACCTTTGGTTGCTGCACCTGGAGAGGGCGGAGTAGGCTCACTGTGCTGAGACAGCTGGGTTGCTATGACAACTCACTCTGAGAGGAATGTCAGCATGTCTGTTCTAAACAGGCTTTTTAAACTTGCCAAGTTCAATTGCGTGCTAAAATTAGTATTAATTAAATATTAAAGAAAAGAAACATAGTGTCTTCTCCGGGATATCAATTATTTATTTTTATTTTTATTTTAATTTTAATTTTTATTTTATTTTATTTTATTTTAATTTTATTTTTATTTTAATTTTAATTTTAATTTTTATTTTATTTTATATTTTATTTTATATTTTATTTTTAATTTTATTTTAAATTTATTTTAATTTTATTTTTATTTTATTTTTATTTATTTTTTTTTTAATTTTATTTTTATTTTTATTTTTATTTTATTTTTATTTTTATTTTAATTTTATTTTAATTTTATGTTAATTTTAATTTTATTTTTATTTTAATTTTAATTTTATTTTATTTTTAATTTTATTTTTTTTTTATTTTAATTTAATTTTTATTTTATTTTTATCCAGACTGAATAATAATACCATCTCATTTATACAGAAGGAACTGTCATTCCCACTGCAAATATTTTTTATTTTTTATTTATATTTTTCATTCATAGTTTTTGTTTTTTCACATTGATAAATTAATTTATTTTATATATTTACACAAATCATATATTTAAGTATAATTAATTGATGTAATTATTTGATTATCGGTGGTACACTTATGAATTCATTATATCACATAAGGTAGAATATATTGGAGCGCGGTACACTACTGGCATTCGTGAACATTTTTAGTGACAGCAGGGTTAGCTGAACGTTTTGATATAAGATATGTGTAGGTGGGCTTGATAATGACATAGTTATGGCAGTTTACAAATCATGTTCTGATTTTTCCTTTCACATTGCAGCTTTCTCACTCTAATGTGACTCAGCTGCCCCCTGAGTGACCTTTGCTTGCACCTGTTACCTCAGTCAGTCACAGGTGTGTGACAAATTCTGCTCTAAACAGGCTGTTTAAACTTGCCAAGTTCACTGGCGATTGCCATTTTCAAACGCTTGTAGTTTTAAAAGTATAAATGCTACCGTGAAAAGGTTTATATTGCGACAATCACAAGAAAAAGACCTAAATTTTGATGTATAGTATGTCTCTGCAATATTAAAAATGAAGGCACAGTCGCAGTTTAAAAACGTCCCTTAAAATGTCTGGTGTCTAGAGTGGAGTTTCAATGAAAGTCAATGGGAGGGGTGATGTGCAAACAAATGGTCATATTCTGAAAACTATCAGGAGTATGTCCTAGCCGTGAACATTTTTAGTGACAGCAGGGTTAGCTGAACGTTTTGATATAAGATATGTGTAGGTGGGCTTGAAAATGGCAGAGTGATGGCAGTTTACAAATCATGTTCTGATTTTTCTGATTTTTCCTTTGCACACTCTAGCTGTGCTGTGTTGCTCAATGCATTCCTATGGGAAAATTTCGCCGCAAAAACCGCGATATTTCTTGAACGATTTGGCGAAACGTTCCACAAAGTAATAGCAATCCGATCGGGATCAATGCGCACGTTTTGATATATTACTTGTCTTTGTAGTGTAAAAACTGTGGGAGGAGTTAGCGTGGCAAATATGGCTATAATAAGAATAAGAATAAGAATAAGAATATATATGTGAGATAACAATAAGTGTTCCTTGCTATGCAAGAACACTTAAATAAGAA